>NW_009195639.1:0-48812 GCF_000690835.1 Fulmarus glacialis | reverse complement strand
GGTGGTTGCGGGCGCCGCGGCCGGATGTGTCAGCCATTGGGTCTTGGGGCGAGCGGAGCCCGTTGGCTCTGCCCGCAGCTCGGCGGTGCCGGGGTGCTCACCGAGCACCTGACCGCTTCCTGCACTGTCCTAGCAGTCTGCTGCACAAAACCGTGCGATTTGGTTTTTATTTTTCCCTAAAGGATTTCTCCGAAGTCTAATTCCAATTTGCAGCATCGTGATGTTGCAGAACTGATTTCTTTAATTCTTAGTAAGGGGGAGAAAAGGCTTTCAAATATAAACGTCCTGTCTCGTTTCCCAAGAGAAAGTAATTTTGTGGTGGTTTAGTATAAGTGATACATTTTAGTGGTTTCATGTAGTGCCCTAGTGTTTGTAGCCCATATTTGCCTTCCGTATGTATTATTTAATAAGTCCATTTTCTTGAGGTTTTATAGAACTGCCCATATTCTGCCTATTTGACATGTAGAAGTATTCAGGATGAAAGCGAACTCATGTCCATGGTGAAGCAGTTTAAGTACTTCAGAGCACACTTCAGCTTTAACGTGCACTTGCTTGGTCTAACTGGTATGTGTGTGGGAAGGCACTGCAGTAGTGACGTGTAATTTTGATGTGAAGTTGACAATTTCATGTGAATTTCTTGTAAGGTTTTGTATGATGTGGACTGTGTAGTTTGAGGACTTAGTATTAACATCCAGGGACTTATCTTAATGTTGCCTTACAGTTTGTCTGGCTAATTATTTAAACCTCGTAAGAAATCTAGTTCTAGTTTGGACACATGACTTGTGTATTCTTTTCAGTTGTGTCTTATGTCAGTTAAACCTCAAGGATATTTTTTAAAGGTTGACTTATCTTGGGACTACTCTAATAAGAACTGTCTTCTAGACCAATCTCCATTTACATGAATTCTCAGCAATTCAAATGGATTTTGGCCTATTTCTAGGGCAGTGTAAAAATACTTGATACGGTGTGGTCGTAACAGATAAAAAATGCCTCTGTACTTACAGAAGGATTAGTGGGAAATCTTAAGTGTTTTGGGGGGGGAATGAATTTTAGGGAGTAACTTGTCTTTTTATGACTCTTAGCACCATCTTTGTCTCTATCACGTAATGAAATTATAATGTACAGTATCTTGTAATACGATTGTAACCAGTTTCATGGCTTTCAAGGGAAATAAAGAATCTGTGTTGGAACACGTTTAAAACAACTGAGACTCTTACGGTGATAGCAAACGGGAGTGAGGCTGATATTAGAGGTTCAGGAAGGTCAGTGTATGTCGCATTGATCCTGAAACACTGAGTCCATCCTTGCTAGTCAGTCCCACAGCAGCAATGACAGAGCAGCTGTGGAATTTTTTTCCTTTCACAGGGGCAGTTTTGCTTATTTTTAAGTACCTGCATTTGGACAAGTCAGTGTTTTGAGTGTGTGTACAAGTTAAAACCCTTCTCCTAAATGCTCTCTGACATTCGACTAGGAATGTTAACAAATCATAGAAAATACTAAATGCCAAGTGCTTTTCTCTTTAGTATTTTACTGAGATAGTCTACTTTGAATTTATCATAAGTACAGTTGAAAATACATGGCAACATTAATAGTATTCTTCAGAAATATCCTATGAATGCTCATGTAGAGTATCTCAGTCACTCTGTCATGTTACCAGTAAACACGTTAGGCAAAGTACTACTTTGTCAGGCCGTATCAAGTATTTAAAACATCTCTCTGCCCTTATTGTAATATTAATTGACTTGTTCTAGCTGAAGGAGGGAGGTTAATTTGTATGTGATTAACAGTTAGCATATTACACATTAAATTTGTGCATGCAGTTGTTGCCGAGACATTTATTAAGAGGCACACTGAAGGACATAATCAAAATAATGTATTATGTGGAGGTTTTCTATTCTGTTTTTAAATACAGTGGCTGTACTTTCCTGTAAGGATCTACTGTTAGTTAAAAGATACTGTGCTTGCTCCAAAGTCCCCCTATCAGTCTCTTTGGTATTACAGTTCTTTATTTTTAAATAGATTTCTGTTTCTGTTTATGCTGGAAGACCTGCATGAGCCTCAGAATGTAGCTGAGAAAGGAAATTGACTCTTCTCTTAAGTCCTAAATGTAAATATGACCTTTTTTCTTTAATCTCTCAAGCATTCTGCTTGTCATGGCAGTAGAGCAAATATTTTCACTAAAAGCTGTGAACGTTGTAAGCTTTTTATATCACTGTAAGAGGAGGAGGGAGTTGTTTTACTAGGAAATGCAGCTTAACATAAAGCACTCAGACCTTTTATCCCATATCTATGCTGACAGTATATTGATTTGGTTTATATAAAAAGACCCAAACAGCGAATTCAGTGATAACTGTAGTTTGATTTCTTGAAACTTGAGGGAAATCCATGAATGCACCTCCTTCTCTGCGACCTTAACAATGTTCTTTTAAAACATTCAGACCCTTTAAGTGACGGTTATTTGTGTCTGAAATTGGTGTAGGTGACTTACTACATCCCCAGGTGCAGAATTAGTTATACTGCCGTAGCCATGTTTTTATAAAAATGAAAAGCAGGAAATGCTGCAATTCATCTCTTCTGCGTACAGTAACCATGTACTATGTGACCTGTGTGCAAATTAAGTGTTTGAATTTGAAAATGTATATGCTAGATATGGCAGACTTGTCAATAGTTCAGCTGCAAGACAACCCTTGTAGATATTTATACTGTCTTTTCTGCAGTTGCTGTTTGATGCCTGCTAGAGACACCAAAGACACACTGTGAAGCTTAAGTTTTGACTATATGTACAAGTGTACTAGTAAAAGCTCGTCAGTTTTAGCTCTGCTTATCAATTTGTAGCACCTTTTGATAACTTTCAAAGAAGGGCACGAATGCTTTAACAGAGCACTGGACTCGGCAGTGGGGTGGGAACAGAGGGAGAGTATGTACAGTGAAAACCAAGGTTTGACTTGCTTTTTTTTTTTTTTTTTTGGTTATTGAAATGATGATAAGTTTCTCTGTTCATGTTGTCAAAGGTAAAAAATATAGCTTATTATTGACCTTGGCTATTCTTAGCTAATGTAAAATATAATTTTATGTATTTTAATCAAGTCCATAATGCTGGATATTTTTAACTGTCTGCTTAAATAAGCCACCAAATTTTCTGCGTCCAGTTTGAACTGGATACTACTGTGAGAGAAAATTCACTTCCTACCTCTTCTGTGCTCTGTGGCTTGAGAGTACTTTTGGAAGAGGGTCACCCTCCACGGTGACTGATTTTTATCACTCTTGGTTATTGCAAGTGGTAGGGTTCTGCTTAAATGGTCTGATCTGGTATGGCAGTTTCTTTGTTCCTATGCAAAGTAAATAGATTGTAACTAACTAATCGGGAGCTTTCTGTCTCGTTGGATTTAGTGATACTGAAAGTTCAGTCTCCACTGTCACTCTGTGGAGTCTAAGTACTGCTCAGCGCAATACCTGTGTGTAGGCATGTGCAATCGTGTCTTACCCAAAGGTCAAACAAGATTTGAGGATCAGTTTTTCCTTCTGTATGATGGATTTGAACTTCATGAGATCTTTTAGTGTGCTAATGCATTTGTTGTCATTTGAAGTTGGAGTAAAGGTAACGGTGCAGCTGTGCGAAAGTTATCCTGGTGCAGGAGAGGGTGAGGTGGGAGTGGAAACAAGCAGCTGGGGGTGGGGTGTCTGTGGGAATATTTCTGTTGGCTTTCGCTGGCTTCCAGTATTGGTGAAACTTGGTTTAAGCTTGTTTAAAGTAGAAATGGTACGTTGCCATGTAGCTGACTTGTAATGCTAGTTTTCAGCAGCAGCGGTGATAAGGGAAATGATCTGGTTTGAGTTCTGAGTTTCTATTGCTAATCTTGGTGTTCTTGGAGGATTCTCTGCAAAGACCCAAGGGGCGTCTTATTTTACTTTTTATCTGCTCTGCTCTCACTTAAAACTCTAGAATTACAGTTCATTCTTTTGCTTGAGGCAAAGTGGACAGAAAGCCTTTAAGAGGGCTTTGTTACTTGTCTCTAGGTGACTAGGAGAACGTGGTTAAGTGGAAAGTTGCTTTCTGTTGCTTCCCTCCCTTTTTATCTTTACCCCGAGGCTGAGTGTGTTGCCTGCAGGATGCTTCCGGTTTCCTGTCTCACCATGCTGCAGAACTGGAGAGCCCTGCTCGGTGGTGAATAGTCTTGATTATTTTTTTCCTATAAGATATGTTTGGGGGTTTGGGGTTTTTTGTGTGTGTTTTGGGTTTTTCTTTTTGTTTCTTGGTTTGTGAGGGTTTGGGGTTTTTTGGGTTTGGTTTTTTTGTTGGGGTGTTTTTTGGGGTTTTGGGGGGTGTGTTTTTGGAAGATCAGTTTTGTTGGATCTTGGCTGAAGAATGTCCTGAAAAAACAGCAGCTCTATTTACTTGATACTTAAGAGTCGTTTGAAATTGGGAATTGTTTACTTTCTGACTGGAAACTGATAAAATTCTTTTCAAATTTTTATTTTTAATAAAAGCTGATAGAGCCATTACTCCCTTTCAATTTTGCTCAGAATTGTTGAATTTTTTGATAGTGCTCAGCATCTGATGACTAAGGATTTGAAGGTGTTTGCAAAAAGTGTTTTTTCTTCTTTAAACTTAGTATGTCATTGAGTATTCCTGTTTCTCTGCTATGAGATTAAACTGGAATTCAAGTCAGTCTACCTTTTTTTTACACTGTCTCCATATATTTCTTTTGTCCCCTTGAAATGTAAACAATTCACATCATTCATTGAAATATAACATAATACTGTGTGTTCTGATCTCTCTTGTCCTAATACTCTAATTTGTAGTGGAATGGCTGCTAATATACTTATTACGCTGGGTGACTTCAATTCTTCCCTAGTATTTCCCATCAATAGAATTCACAGTGCTGTTGATACAATGCAGCTCCTTGTGACTTACCTAGGGTCACTGTGGAAGATGGGAGTAGACTGCTGGAAAAATGAGTTGCATCTGCTAGACCACACTGACATCTGACCACATCTGACATCTTGTTTTCTGAGCTCTTCTCCATCCTCTTCTTGAGCATCCAGTCATCTTGCTTTTGAGCAAATTGAGTCTTTGCTCAGCTGCCAGCAATGATGATCAGATCCTGTTGCGAGCTGGTAGTTAACCCTCAAAGATATGCAGCTAATACTCCTTGTCTTGGCCCATGGGTATGCATTTCATTTCACTAGTTATTTCTCTTAAATACCCTCTTATACCCTGGTGATTTTTTGTATGTCCTGTGTGGCCATCATGCTTGTATCTTCAGGATTGTTCCTTTAGATACTAAAAGGGCTTGGTGTAAATATTTTAAGTGTCAAAGGAAAAAAAATCTCATTTGTGGTAATATCAAATTGAGAAACAGTTTTCGTTTTTTAAGCCAACTTCAGTGTTACCTCTTATTCTACTGCCAGTAAATGCCTGCAGAATTTTATTTTAGTATTTCTTCGTATTCTTTAAAAGGGAACCTTCAAAGCTCAGTGGATAATAGAGTCTCCCCGTTACCTTCAGGTAATATTTAACTCTTCTGCATCTGGAGAGGCATACAAAATGCAAATATCTGAAATGTTGTGGTGAAACTTGCAGCGACCTCCAGTTTGCAGTTCATGCAGGGTTTATTGAATTTGTCAGATTAATACACTTTAGCAGGCAAGCGTTTGTTTATTGTCATAGTTAAGACTGTTCTAATTGCTTTGGATTATGACAGTACCTTAATTTCTGATTGCTGAATATGTACTTTGAAAATTCATGTGTAGTCAGTGACAGTTTTCTCAGTTTGTCAATATTTTACAGTTTTATTTCTTCATGTTTTTAGGTTGCGAAGTTGCTGGGTATGATACTAATATTCCTTTCAATTTTTTTCTCTTGTTGTATGTTTTAACTTTACCACCAGATATGTAATCAGTACCTTAAATGTTCCCATAAAAAACATCTCAAATGTTTGTTATTTCATTAAAGTAAATGCCTCTGCAGATGCCTAGCTTATGACTAAAGACTCGTTTGCTTAATGTAAGAAAATATTGCAGTTGTGACTAGCCTGGAAGCTCACTGAAACAGTGCTAATGTGTTCTTAAGAATTTGGAAATGATCTCCCATATTAAGGATCCGTATTGCTTATTCATTTTGTTGGGTTATTCATGTAAATAAAACATAGGTGATGGCTCTCCTATAGTTGTCTAAAGTTCTTAGGCGGTTTGGACTTGAAATGGAAATGTGAACAGCTGGTTTTTATATGGGGTGGAGCTGGATGGAGTTTCTCTTAGAACTATATTAATATGCATGTTTATTTTTAAAAAGTTGTTTCAATAATGTCTGCATATAGTTCCAGGAAATGAATTCTTCTGTAAATATAGAACAGGCATTAATTTGTTGGGTTTTTAACTGTATTTGTAATGAACAGCTCAATACAGTAGGTTTCCTGATTTCTGCAGGCACATTGGATGCCCCAGCCCGTAGGAAGGGCACTGGGGTTTCTCTTAGGTTTTCCATGGTAAGTGTGGGAACTGATTCTTCTATACTGCCCCGCAAACGCAGCCAGGCTCTTCACTGCCTGCCCTGCAGTGGTGGCTGCAGGCTTCTGGCGAGGTCACTATAACCAGCAGAACTAGCTTTCTCTTTCTTTCTCTTTGAATGAACCTCCGAGGTTAGGGCCGGATCTCCTGCACTGGTACGTTTTGCTCCACACAGGCTTGTTCACACCTTCTTCAGACATTTTCTTAAAATTAACTGAGAGTTCTAGTTTCTTCCCGTGGCAAGAATTTACTCTGAGTTGCAACTGCATGTTTCTTATCCTTCCCAGAGGCTCTTGGGAGGAAGAGCAAGAGTACGTGGGGAACAGGTCTTAAAGACATGCAGATTGTTCTCAGTATTTGTTTTAAGCCAGTATTACAGGAAGAGGGAGGAGAAGGAGCTCCCTTCCCCCCCCTCCCCACCCTCCCACCCCAGCATTGTGTACAAAAAGGCATGAAATGAAACTCCTTAAGCCGTGCATATCTCTGGCAGAGAGCAATGCAGGTAGTCTTCAGGGTTGTCGTTTTAGAAGTGATTGTGCCAAACTGATACAGAAAAGATTGGATGACTGATCTATTTGGTTTCTCCTACTGTGAAGATTGACATGCAGACTGACACTCAGACTGCGTATTTTGTGGTAAGAAGGCAGATAATCCCCGTCAGGGAACTGAGTAATAAAATATTTTGGATTAAACTAAGACATCTTCCATCTGTGCAAAGTTGTAAGGTGCTTTCATGTAAGGATGTGTTCAGCATTGTAAACCCACATACACTGACACCCTCAGCAAGCTGAATGAGGAGAAATATTAATGATTGGCGAAGTGTTTGGCTTAAGTGATACAGGACAATTTAGAACTGCTGCAGTGGGTTTACATGCCTGACCATTGCTTTTGGCTTCTGCTGCAGGTCAGCATGCCTCCATTCAAAATGGTTACTGTTGTCACTCATTTTGTTGCACATTTCATGTTGTCACACATTTCAGCTATATTGTTGGTAGTGAAGGATTCAATTCTTAAAAAGAAAACTTTTTCTTTGTATAGGTACTTCAAAGCCAGATGGGTCCAAGTGACTCTTATGAGAATGGAAAACATGGGGGAAAAGGTTAGAATGCAGCACATCAGTAAAATAAACAAATGTGAAGTGTTTCCTTGTACCTGGGGTGCTCGTCATTTCAGCCCATCATTTCAGGCCAAGCTTTTTTCTATCCATGGAAGAAGAGAAGACAGGGTTTGCAGACTGCACTGTTAAACTCTCCTACAAATTCTGTTTCTTTGCTACAGTGGAAGCTGGACCTCCCTTTCTGAAGAAAAAAAAAAAAAATTGTTGGAAGGCTTTGAGCTGAAAATTGCCCTATGAGATGTCCATGAGAAAAATCTTGATGATGTCTCATTCAAGTGTTTACTGTCCGTACCAAATACATCAGTGTCAGTAACTTTCCTTGGCTGTTGCTCTTGGGATAGGCTATATAATACAAGTTTCCTAATAACATCACAAACCTTTGTGAAAGCTCTGGTATTTCTCAGAAAGGTACTGTCTTTCACCAAATCTTTCCCCTATTTTCTCTAATGATATTAAATGAATGAAACTGTTTAACGTTCATCTTTCTAAACTCATTTGGAGTATAATTATACTTGGTCTTGAAATTACGTCATTTACATTGAAAATTTTGAAGTATAGATTAGCTCTTAGAAAGTTATATGTACGTGTGGTGAGAGGAACAGTACTACTCTATCTTCAGTTTTGTCTTGTAAGCATGTGGTTAAGTTCCAGCATGTTCAGGTACAATGGTAAACCATCTTGTCCTGGTAAATATGCTGAAGTATATGATTCCCTTTAGTACCTCAGCAGAAAATTAATATGCTCTACTGTTTGCTTGTTCTGACCTGCTCTGAGCCGCATGTTTGTGGCAGTATTTTACAGTTCTGCCACTAGTGAGGATGCTCAGCAAAGCCAAGTGGGGAAGGACAATTGCTTTGGCATTTTGACATCAGCTATGTATGAATTACATTCCTGTATTTTAAAATTGACTGCAAATGGGAATATAGGTCCAGTGCCAGGGCAGGCCACTTGTAGACCCTGGGAATCAAGACTGCGGGGGAGAGCACAGCCAGAACTTCTAGGCTTGACTTCCTTTCAGCTTACAGGGTGGACTGCCGAGGAGCTAGCAAGGGGAACTAGTAGGAAATCTGCCAGCTTTTACCACGTAGATAAAGTTCCAAAGGAGCTTCACCAAAATGGGTCTCTGACTTTCTCTGAATTGACAAATAATTTTTAAAAAGTATTTTTTTCCAGGCAGCAGCTTAGCTGTATGCGTAAGTATTTCCACTGTCTTTGAAGTATTCGCATGTGCATAAGTAGTTGAGTCCTAAATAACCATAAATAGCTGGGACTTAAACAAAAATACAGGTTTTAATCTTGTGAGTGAGCCTCTAGTAAAACCCTTATGCAATGGTGGAGCCGTATAGACTTTATTGGTATTCTTTGTGAGCAAGCATTCACTTCTTGTGTATCTATCCCATTTGTGATATTGGTGCCTTAAGCTGAAATAAAGCAAGGTTTATCACTGAGTAGGTGAAACTTCTCTAATCTGGGTTTCATTCAAAACATGAATCCCAATTCAAAGGAAAATCAGGACCCAAGTTACCACTATGCCCACCTTGGAATTATGTGTCACTTTTGCAGGGTTCTGAGTGAAGCTTCTCCACTTGTCAACTCTGTGAAGCTACTGGCAGCGGGGCGATGCTAGCATAAAACCTGTTGTACTCACAATGACTAGGTTAAGTGCTGTGCATCTTGTGGCCCTCAGCTACATAAAACTTGGTATGGATCTCATAAGGTTAGTGAGGTGGACCATCTCTGATACTTCAGGCAGCAGGTGCCTATAGAGGTTGGGGAAAAAGAAAGATGCAGGATCTGGTAGCGTAGTATGTGTTGAAAACTGCAAGACCTTGTGGTTCTAACAGGCTGTCCACTATAAATATCTCTTTTAGTTTACGTGTGTTTAGCACTCTTAGGTTGCTTCTGCCTGTGGCCATGCTGATAGTGTTTTGGTACATGCTGATTTGTGAAATATCTAAAAATGGTGAGTTTCTGTCATGATTAAAACCCCGGCTCAAAGGATATAACAGTCAAACTTGTTGAAAGTAAGAATATGATTTTTCTTTTTTCTTTTTTCTTTTTTCTTTTTTCTTTTTTCTTTTTTCTTTTTTCTTTTTTCTTTTTTCTTTTTTCTTTTTTCTTTTTTCTTTTTTCTTTTTTCTTTTTTCTTTTTTCTTTTTTCTTTTTTCTTTTTTCTTTTTTCTTTTTTCTTTTTTCTTTTTTCTTTTTTCTTTTTTCTTTTTTCTTTTTTCTTTTTTCTTTTTTCTTTTTTCTTTTTTCTTTTTTCTTTTTTCTTTTTTCTTTTTTCTTTTTTCTTTTTTCTTTTTTCTTTTTTCTTTTTTCTTTTTTCTTTTTTCTTTTTTCTTTTTTCTTTTTTCTTTTTTCTTTTTTCTTTTTTCTTTTTTCTTTTTTCTTTTTTCTTTTTTCTTTTTTCTTTTTTCTTTTTTCTTTTTTCTTTTTTCTTTTTTCTTTTTTCTTTTTTCTTTTTTCTTTTTTCTTTTTTCTTTTCTTAGGGCCTTTTGAACTATAAATAGCTATACTTAAGGAGCCATAAGATTTTGAAAAAATACTCAGTTTGCTTTTTCTGGCTTATTGGGAAATAATTCAGCACTGTTCCAATTAATGTTTGTAAGGGAAAGACTACTGAACAAATTTATCTTCTCCAGTTACCATTGGTACAAAATGTACATTTTCTCTGATCAAAGAGTCAAAAGGGCTACACATCTCCTTGATTTGCACAACTAGTAAGTAGGTAAACTGGATTGAAACAAAGCCAAAAACAGATGGAGGACTGATTTATGCAATTGCAGCATTTTCAGATCTGTGAAACATTGTCATCTGTGCAAAAAAGCTCTACTGATTATACTAGTTGGGACCAGCCATGCTCTGTCTCCCCTCTGTGGGGAGGACACAGCTTGTGTTATGGGAGCTGGTACCTTAAGAAGGACAGGCTCTTTTTTCCATTAAATATTTTCAGGTAATATCTAGGGGAGGAGACATTGTTGCCTCCGGATTTCAAAACGCTTTCTTGTGCAGCAAACATGATGACAAATAAACTTATGATTTGGTGGAGGCACAAAGCAGGGCTATGGATTTTGCCCTAAAGAAATTTTTTAAACTTTTTTTTTTCCTGAAACCACAAATAATTAGTGTGTAAGCATAAATGCAGTCAAAGTTTTCATTGTAGTTATAATTGGGCAAGGTTTTGGCATTTGTCAGTAACAGTCAGTCTATCCAATCTTTCCTCAGGTTTCTTTACAATCACTTTTGGAAAATAAAAAATGCTATGTAGACGTTGCTCTTTTTTCCCCCTAAGTTCACTTTAGAGAACCAACATCTCACTTTCTCTCCTGAAGGCCCAATGTCTGCTTCATTGCATTTCTGAGCCTTATTGTGACAAGGTCTGTATTTTGATACCTAAAAGGAAATGGGAAATGAGACAATATGGGTCTAGCGCTGTTACTCCCTTTCCATGTTCAAATAAATGGCATGTTTTTACAACTGGGAGGGGATAAAGCTGGCTTTCACAAGGGAAGTGGTTAGTGCAGCTGGTTCTTACCATGGCGACTTTTGATAAGGATTTGTTGGGTTACTGTATACTTATTTGCAGGCACTAAAATAATTTATGATTCTATGATTTTAAATGTTTAACTCTTTCAGTTTAACTACACTAGTCCTTCAGAAGCTGCGAATGGGCAGTCAGGGTATAAGAATTGAGAACTGTGCTATTCCATATTTGTACAGCAGCTTGTTTCTAACTTTGTATAGATGTGTGGCTGGCTGGCTAATGCTTAACCCAGACATATTAAGCAAGTGGATGGGAAGCCTGTCTTCTGAAACTGTTGACCCTCCCTGCCTGCGATGTTCAAAGAGATACAGTTTGGGTCCTGTGTCTGAATGTTCATATAGTATTTGTTGTTAGAAATATGGCTGAAGCTGACTATGCAAACGCCTTTAGTTTTCCAGGATAGGATTATGTGACAGTGTGTTCTTCACTGGTCCTGTGCAGTTCAGGCCTTGTTCCAACTCCATTTCAAAGGTGCGTCTTCCTTCTGATATCTGCATGGACTTGGGGCTCCGCCACCCTAGTCACAGATTGCCTGTCAGTTTAGTGTCGCAATTAATTCAATGGGTGACATCAGTCTTCAGCTTCTAGTTCACAGCCAGGTCACTTCCAGTACCTAGTATAAGATTAACTTGTTGAGGGAAGTATTTCCATAAACAGTCCATTACTAAGACACAAGGGCATGACTTGTTTCACACACAGACATTCCTCCAACTATAGTTCCACTGGTTTCCTGGAAACCAGTTTTTATTTCTGGTTTTTTATATATGTGATGTTGTTTCTTAGTGATTTGAAAAGCACTTACACACATGTTTAAAGAAACGAGACTGCTTTCTCAGTTACTGTCCCATTTTTGGGAGGCTGCTACTGTGATAGAAGTCCTCATGGTAAGAAGTAAAATGAGTCTGACATCTTTAGTGATCATAAATGTTTGCTTAATCTTTGAATATTGTATTAAAATTTAATAAGGAACTTACCTATGTGTTAAAGCAAATGCTTTTTACATCCTCTTTTCTTAGACATTTGTCTTGTAAATGTCTTTCAGAATAGCATGCTTTTCATTGACCTTAAAGCATATTGCAAATGTGTTTCAGTGATGGTAGTTAAACTTGTAAGACATCTGATCACGCATTGATCTGACATAAGATTCCTTTTGTAATCTCTTAATATGTGGCAATGCCCTTAAACTGGAGCACCTTCCACAGTTGTAAGAGGTGTGGATTTTTTTCCCACTTTTTTTCATTCTTTCAAAGTAGAACTTACATTGTGTGGTAAAGTAGAGAAAATGAAATGGGATTATGAATTTGTAATAATCAGACAAATTCTTGGATTCATTTCTTACTATGTCATGTTAACACAAGTTGCTTTTAACTGAGGTTGAAAGTCCGTTCAAAGGAGTCATAACACAGCAGGGTAGTCACAAATGGGACTGTAAACTAGTAGAGCTGCCTTGCTGGTCAGACTGCTTGGCAATCACCTGTTTAATTTGTTGCTGCTTTATCCTTTCATATGCTGAAGCACAGCTGATGAGTAAAAGCTTTCTTGGTAGCACCTCAGGGAATTACTTCAGATTCAGTTGTTGTTACTGATTTCCTTTGGGTGAAAGATATTTCCTCTGTAACAAGGGGGATAATTTCTGCTTTCTTAAATTGGTTCAGTGAAACCTTGCTCTCTTATTTCCCACATTTTTATGACTGTTTCATTACCAGAGTAGGTATTACTGCTTCAAGTCACAGTCCTAGTTTGTGTTTTGTGTTTCTTATCTTTAAATGTGTTGTTTTAAAAAAAAAAAAAACAAACCACTCCGCTTTAGGTTACTGCTGATTTTTATATGGATTCTGATTTTAAATCCTCAAATAGATTGTGGAAGTATGGACAACACGCAACTTACTGAGATTTCACTTATGACTCTTTCTGAAGAAAACACCTGCGAAACTTTTGGAGGCAAGGTTTGTAAGGCAGATTTGACAATTTGATCTTTCCAAATAAGAATGAATGTTCTTGAAGATAATTAGCTCTTCATTTTCATTTCACTTAATTTTGAGTAAGACAGTTATGGCTGCTTGCAAATAAATGAAATCAGTTTAAAAATTGTAGATTGGTCTAATGAGTCTAGTACAAAGAGTGAGCAACTAATAACTTGCTTCAGAAGGAAGAAAAAAAATAAAGCCACAAAGATAGAAACTCTTCTGAGCTGTGCAAGTTTAGATTTTTACAATGTGAAGATACTTTAACCTAATTGAGTGTACAGAGAATTACAGAAGTCAGATCAAACAGAAATGAGTTGTGCTTCATCGAATCCAAAAATCAAAAAAGGATTAGGTGAGTTGGGCCTCACGTGTGCCTTAAGTACATGCTGGTACTTGAATAAAATCACAAACCATACCAAAACTTCTAGCTAGCAACTTCTTTTTTTTTTTCATATCCAGTTGGATTCTCATTCAGTGTAGTCTCATCTTCCTC
This sequence comes from Fulmarus glacialis, assembly GCF_000690835.1. Classification (NCBI taxonomy): domain Eukaryota; kingdom Metazoa; phylum Chordata; class Aves; order Procellariiformes; family Procellariidae; genus Fulmarus; species Fulmarus glacialis. Next base: position 35,178 of record NW_009195639.1, on the reverse strand, counting down.
GTGATTAGGCTTTTTTTTCAAAGTAACTGTCATGTTCCTTGTTTTTTTAATATTGGAGTTTTAAAACACATTCTTGTCTTCTATTGCTGCTTCCTGGATTGATATACTTCTGTCTGAATGTTCATACAAAAACCAACCACTCGAGTTACTGAAATTTCTTTTAAATTTTAATTAATAGTTCTGAATTTCTCTTGTCGGTACTTGATTTAGGTGTTTTCTGGAGATGAATGCCATCTTCTGTTCTTTTTTCTTTACTGTGCCCACTTTGATTAGAATTGTTTATGCAGAAAGTGAAGATTGGATTTTTAAATACAGCTGAAATATAGAATTAGTTACTTAAATGTGAAGCCTAAATTTGGTAACAGCTTTGGGAGGCTTGGCATTTTTTTAGAAAACCAAATTGCTCCTGTAAATACTTCCATATGAATTGGGAAGCTTTTGTAATGTGAAGGCAGGGAGGGGAACAATCCAGAACAGCAGTCACTGGTAGTCTTTCACCTTCTTCAGAAATGTAATGCCGTCTTCTTCTGAAGCTGACGGTGGGAACAAATTAACAGAAGAGTATGTTTGTCAGACAGCTTGCTTGAAGTGATGTGGTTTATTCTGACTTTCTTAGGATTGAGTGCACAATATTAGATGTTATTTGCATTATTAATTTGAAGTTGGAAGTGGTTAAGAATCTTGCGAGAATAATGCCAAAATTTTATTTTTCTCAAAATACGTAACTTGCTTGAGGTGCTTTTTGTTAAATGTTTTTGAGGAGAGACTAGCTGGCTTTTATCCACTGATTGGAAAACCGATAAGGTTTTTTAAGGTCGTCATTTTAATGGACCAGAATTTATTGTTGCGTGAAGAAATTATAAGATGGCTTTGAACAGAAATACAAGATTCAGTCAACATTAGTTTAACCTTCCCTTAGACCACTGCAATAAAATGAACTGGAAAAGTTCCGGAAACCAGATTAAGACACACTTGAAAGCACATACTCACTTAGTGCTTTTCTTATTTTAGGGCATCATGGTGTTCAAAACTAGTGGAGAATCTTCATGGGAAACTGGTAATAAATTGTAGTAAAAACTTGCTGCGGGAAAGTATGCATTAGTTTCAGAAATTCCTGTTAAAACTGCAGTGCAGAAAGAGTATCCTAATTGGTGAATTCAGTGCTGTGAAGTGACTGAGGAACACTCTTCTTAGTTAGTCCCAAAGTGAAATGGCAGCACTTGCAAGCGATCAGGCTTTTGGACGTTTTGTAAGAGAAAATGGTTTCTTAGCCAGCCTCAAAACTTTTAGTATGTGTTGGTAGAAATTTGTGTCTGACAGTGGCATGTGGAACGGAAAAGAGACAGGTCTTGGCTTTACTGAAACTCTGGAGCTGGTTCATCATTGTCATTTATGGCCTATTCTTCTGGGTTTGTCTTTGTTGTACGCAGATGTTTCAAGTATTTTCCATTTGTTGTTCTTCACTGCACTGAACAGTAGGGTGAAAGTTAAGGAAAAAATATTTCTGTAATTAGGTTCTGTACTAGATTTTGGGAGGTGGGTATCTGATTTTGGATGTTTTCCTGAAAGCAGAGACACCCAAGGAATGCTAATTTAAATAAAGCTGTTCTTGTAGGTGCAAAATTATATAGGTGGCTTGCAAACCTAAGATTAAAAAATAAAGTGCATATTCTTCCTTAATTAGACCCATTACACCCTTAATTACACCCTAGACACACCATGTCTGGGTCTAATTCTGTTGTTTAAAACCCCTTACATTTATGAAATCTTTTTTTAATAGTGTCTACTACCAAGGAGGTATGCAAAGTACTTACTTTTATTATTTTCTGGGATATTTTCTTAAGGTTTTAAAATCAGAGAAATTGTAGAATTATGCAGTTTGCTTTCATTGCAGATGCACAAATCTTAACCTGCAGATTGGTATGAAATTCTCCAACAGGTAACCATTTACACTGCATTTCATATATGAGTTAGAAAGGTGCCCTAGATACACCGGCATAAAAACACCACGTAGGATTTGCTATGAAGTGAGAAATCTGGAAGCCGCTTCTAAAGAGCAATGGTTAAAAGAACTGGGAAACAAATACGGAAGTTATAATTTAAACTTGTTCCACAGTTTCAATCTAGTATTTTTTTAATCTTTGAAATGCTTTATTCCAAATGAAAGGGGGAAAAATTGGAGCAGATCTCTTTTGATCCCAGACAGTGACAATCAATGTCAGTTGGGAAAATTTTGGACCCAGCAGAAGTAAGGATGCCTTTCAGGCCTGCTGTATAGTTTGCTTTCACAAGTGAAATATTGCTGAGTAGTGTAGTTCCAGTTCACAGCAGTGACGAATAGTGTAATAATTATGACAGTATGGCATAATTGCCTATATCAGGAATTACTTCACAAAAATGCCTAAATAGCATCAAAGGATCATTGTCATGTCTGCTTTTCAAGCACCTCCTAGAAAAACAGTGCTTCAGTCTCCTGTCTCAATTTATTTCATTGCCTATTAATAGGCAAGGAGTTTAATAGGCAAGGAGTTTACCAGCAAACTTGGGCATGTACCAAGTGACAGTTATGAGATGCTTGAATATATGGAATAAAGTGCAAGGAAAGAATATATAGGTTGATTTTGGGTTGTTTTGGTGTTTTTTGGGGTGGAGGTGATACAGATATTGGAGTGATTTCTTTTAACTTTCTCTGATAATGTTTCAAGACTTTTGTTTGTGTTTTTTCTTCCGGATTTAGTGTTAATTGTTTGCTTCCTTGCTTAGATAGAATTGCTTGATTGATTTGGGGGCTGCAGTTAATACCAGCGTAGCTCTAATGTCTTCTGATCTGATGGCAAGTTAACAATATGTGTCAGTATATTTTACACTAGAAGCCTTGCTTTTAATGATCAAATCAGTTTGTGAAGCACTGAAGGGGTATACAGTGGAATATAATCTTGTTTGCTTATAATTGTACTAACTGGTGAATACATGAAACCAGAAAAAGATACAGACAAGGATAACTTCGTCCCCCACACCACCACCCCACCCCGCCAGATGCTAGTGGCACTTGTGTGTTGTGTTAAATTAGACGTAGACATTTTTGCTTATTGTTCTCATACATTTGAATTCTACTGCCCTTCATGAGGGAGGAAAACCTCGGATATTTTGCTTGAGTAAACTAAAATAAAAACTCCAAATAACTAACTTGCTTCATACATTGATCATAATTTCTGTTGGCAGCACTTTCATGCATGGGCTAGATTTCATGCTCTGTTTTCTTCTCAGTAAGAACATTGCTTTTAAATTAATGCTGTTACATAGATGTGAACACCTCTCTTTGCTTATTGGGTCCTGGATTGAGGAGAGAGTATGGCATGCTGTCCTATGGATAAAAGATACCTGTATCCTATGGATATGCAAGTAGTTTACTATCTAATGCACTGTGAAAACTGGAGCTGGTAAGTTGCAAATGGAACAGCCAGCTGATACTTACAAGGTAACATCTCCCAAATTACCTAATGTTTTCTTTACTGTACCACTTTCAACTAGATGTCTTATATGTGAATGACAGAAGATTTCGTTCTTGCTGTAAAGAGAATAATTTTATAAGAGAAATAATTGCATTTTGTGAACTGTAAAACAACGGTCCCTAAAAAAAGAAAAGGCAAATCTGAGTTTTTTGCTCCTAGGTGAACTTTTAAAAATACTGCTGTGAAAGTCTTCTGAGATAAATTGCAGATAACAAGTACCCTTTTTTTTTGTTTACCTCATGCAGCTGAATATTTAGAGGGTTGTGAGTTTGCTGTGGACTAGATGCAAAGTAACCGAATGCTTACTACTGCAAAGAATGGTCCCAGTGGGTGTATTCTACAGTGCAAAGAAGCAAAGTCCTGATCTCCAGCAGAATGCTTCCTGTTGTGTTCTTAAAAGCTCTATCATAAATTGCTTATTACTTAAACAAGTTGTCTGAGGAGAAGCTGAATTGTGATAGATTGTGTAGTATACTAAAATTCAGTTCTGTGCTGATCATATCTATTAAGTTTATTTAACTGTTATGTACTTTGTCAGCTGTGTACTATGCTATTCATAACAATTCAGTGCAAAAATCACGTAAGTGACTGTTTGTCACACACACATTTCCCTTTCTAATTGTTGAAACGAACAGCTGTATTTCTACATTGTCCAGCCATTTTGATTTTTTGAATGTAACGATCCGTAGAAAAGGAATTGCTTCATAAAACATGCTCAGATGTTAAAACAGCACTTGAAAATAACTTCTCTTTTCCAGATTTCTGCCTTCCATGAACTGAGTTTCACAGAGATTTTTGCATGCTACAACAGGAAAGAGAAGGGTTTTTTCTTAGCCAGATAAGAGAAACTGAAAGCATGCAGCTGACTTCTGCAAAATGTTTTTTCATTCCCTGCTTCTGTTTTTTGAAAGAGTCCTTATGAAGCCTTCTTTAACTCCCATTAGTAACTGTCTTTGTCTGTGTTATGGCAAGTATAACTTTAATGTTTGTATTGAAATTTATGTCCTTTTTGTATTTATGTTTCAGAGAGAGCATGAGAATGCATCTTTCTTGACTAATGTCTGGTCTTGCTCTGTCTAGGCCTTGGGAAGAGGTTGCCTTTTTGTTGTTGATGCCTTCAGGAATTTGAGGTTGTTTTTTCATTTTGTTTATCTTTAATTCTGCTGCCAGCTTTTCTTCATAGCTGAGGTACCATTTTCAGCATGCTAATGAACACTATCAGCGTCTAGGTACAGTAATCTATTTCTGTCTGCCTGTTAAATGTTGAAAAAGTGACAGTCGTTTTGATAGTTTTGCAAAGCAGGAAATTACAGACTTCTTATGCTTTGTCAGAAACTTCAATGCCTAGAGCAGGAAGAACTGCTGAAATCCCTAAGAACATGTTCCAAGACAGAAACACAGCATTTCTGTTTTAGCTTCACTGTGAGGAAACTGATTTAACTGAACACTTTTTCTTCTTTCTTCCTCCCACCCCACCCCCCCACCTCCCTCCAGTTTGTAGTAATTGATAATCATCTTCTGATTTCTTTAGGTATAACTTACAAGTCATTTTTTAACAAGCCATGGTGCAATCAGACCTTATTTCTAAGAATTCATTGCTAGTATAGCTACCCTGGGGAAAGCCTTCATGAAATGGAACTTGCCTTTGTTCTTCTCCTCTTCCGGGCTGTATGTACATGATAACACTGACAGATCTATTTGTTGAATGTCCGCTTGCATGGACAGCTTCTTTTAGAAGTTTTAACATAAACCATAGTTGTACAGTTTCTCCTTCTTCGCTCCCCAAAAGGTCAAGTAGGTCATTTGGGATTTTCCGTCTGCCAGTTTGATTTGAGTGAAACTTACTCATTGAATACATAAAGCATTTTATGGCAGTATCGGATGTCCTAACCTTAGGTATTATTTCTCTGCCTCCTCATCCATCTCTCTTCCTAAAGGGGAAAGAAGTTTTAAGGAAAGTTAGGGTAGTAGATTACATATATTGCTAGGAAATGCTATCTGTGTAATTTATGGTAATATATATTGGAGTATGTAGTTCTCGGCATTGGGAGAATTATTTGGGTTTTGTAGTTTAAATGCAGTTGTATATAATGGCATTTCTGGTGTAAGATTTTCTGAACATTGAAACAGTGGGATTTGTTGTAGCATTCTTGTGTATTAATGCTGATAGTGTGACATGTAATCAAGGACATGCAATGTCTTCTACCTAGAGAAGTCAAAGACCTTCTTAAGATAAACTTATTCAAAGCAAAAATTAGGAAAGCAAAGCCTGTACTTTGTGGACCAATTAGTTTTCTCGGTACTCTGGTGGGTACCTGAGTACCCTTCTCCTTTTTGACTTATTTACAGGAGCAGCTTTGGTGATTACAGCTTTTTTAAACTTGCATCAGGATGTTAGAAGAAAGGGGGGAGCTCAAGGGGGGCATGTGTGTGTCTTTGTGGGAATTCTTTTTTAAGTTACTCTCTTCCAAGGCCTTCAATTTTTCTGTTTTGTAACAGTGGGTTTTGTTCCCTGACCTACACTTGTACACAAGGGTGGCATATAAATTGGAATAAACAATGTACATTTACCTCTAACGTGTATCTAACATAACTTTCTGTACTACAGTTAATTTCAGCTGTCATCTTGCCTTTATTTTTTTTAGTATTGTGGTGTGCTGAGTAAATGTCACTTTTTTTTTTTCCCCCTGAGGTCAGCTCAACTTCTTTTAAACATCTCGGGTCATTTCACGTGACATGCCTTCCGTTTCTAGAGTGCAGACTACATACAAACCAGCAGATGAAAGCTTACAGCAGATCAAAAATCAATTGGGCAAATTCATATGGAGGCATCCTCCTCTGATTCCTGCCTGAAGCCACACATTGCTGATGAACGTGGGGAAGAATCTAGGGGGAGGAGTTGCTCAGAGGTTGTTCCTGTAGTTTTACCACAGCATGCACAGGTAGTTGCTGTTTGACGTAGGATAGTGGGCTTCGTGGACTTCTGGTTTGGTCTTATAAAGATGCTTTTATGGGAAGATCCTGTGGAGTGACATACTATGCAGCTGGGAGCCTTGTGAATGCACAGGGTCTGCAGTTGCCTGTAAGCTCTGTTCTTGTATTTGTCTTTGAGTCATACTGCCATGCTTCCTTTCTGTCCTGAAAATATAGTATTTTCTTCCTACCATAAATAGGAAACAAAGGAAGTAGTTAATTTTTGGGAATAACCTCTTGAACAGAAAAACAAAAAAAGTAGTATTAATTGCTTTCAGAGTGTTAAGTTTTCCAATACATCTAATCTCATGGCTGCAGGTCATAACCCCTGCTATCTTGCTGAGTAAATTCAGGTTGAAGGAGGACAAACTTCACATTTTGGGGGCTCTAGTTCCCACTTCTACAGCTTCATTTTAATAATAAAACTTTCTTCATGCTATGAAACTGTAGTCTCCAGTGTGGTAGATTCCATTGCTGCATGTGGGGCATCTTCTCTACTGGAATAAATCTGTATCACAGTACATGTGTACTGTGAAAATGGAAGACCTTACTATATGTGTTAAAAGACTGACTGAAGCTTGTTCCTCAGAAATGCTATCCTGTCTGTTTTCCTGGGAAATTGTTGCAGGGGCCATGTTATGAATTGGATTAGACATTAAATCCAGTTCAACAGTTTCCCATTTTCTCCTCTCCAACTTCAAGTTTCAAAATGTATGGTATTGTTTTTGTTTGGTTGGTTTTTTTGATTTTTTGGGTTTTGTGTTTGTTTTTTTTAAAGTCAGGTCCACATCAGTAGGGAGGAATAGAAATGAATAATTTCTCTTGTGGGAAGGTGGGGAGTAGGAACTCCTCAAACTGACATTGCTGCTGGGAAGATGGTATATAGAACTCTCTCAACAGGTTACCTACCCAAGTTAGGATAGCTTCTGGCCCCTTCTTCCTCTGTAGTGGCATATATAGCTGTTTATTCAGAGCCTAAGTATTTAAATTGCCTAATGTGTTTCTAGGCTTGTTACCACTCTAGTTCTAATGTTAGTACTTGATCTAAGAGTATTCTAGCAGCAAATTCAAGATCCTACTTGCATATAAATATTTTATGGACTCTTCGCTGTTTGATTATTATTTCTGAAATTTTTCATGCTTAAAAGCATCTTAATCTATAAAACCTAAGTGTTTATGGCGGAGATTTAGACCCATAACCAAACTGAAAAACTTGAAGTACCCACAGCAGCAGTAACTTGTTTTTTCTTAATGGATGTGGAATGGCAGATGGCGGAGTGATAAGAAATGAAATTTGGGTATCTTGCTTAAGTGGGTTTGCTTTCAGATGGATACTCTGAAAAATTGTTTTAACTTTTTTGCTTTTCATTCCTCAAACTTTTGAAAGCTGCTTAGTAAAGAAACAAAAAACTTGCAATTTTTACTTTTCCTGTGTTGTCCCATGGAATAAATTTTCTGTAATCTCTCTGAACAGTTTGATACTGTTCCCTGGGATTCAGTTAAGCTTTTTTTAAAGACTACATTATAATGCTAAAATAACTTAATATCTCTGACACATACTGCTAGTAAATTGGAAGGGTTTAGAATTTTGTTGCAGCCTGCTGTGAGCTGATTTATGTTGCAAAAAAATGCAGTACTTCTGATTTTTCTGTTTTATGATCTAGTTCAGCTCTGGCCTAGAGAGTACATTTTACGTATCCAATTTCCCTTTTGTTGTATGAGTACATGCTTTAGTTGGAATATTAAAAATAATATTGTCAGCTTTGGGTTTTTTGAGTTAAAATTCAACATTTCTATTTAATTGATGTTGTGTTTTCTAATGAGCTAACTAGGGAAAATGTTGCATCTTGTGTTTATGCATGACAGGTTTTGAAAGATGAATTACACAGGGTTTTTTCTTAATAGCCTAACATTAATATTTCTTAATAAATTGAACTTTAGGAAGTTGAATTTCAAAAATGCCATCAGGAAGTAATTGTTTTGGACTGAACTGCATAGAAAACAAAGCTTTCAATTGAGGCTTCGGTTTGAAACCTGCTACTTTCACATAGTAGCTAGCTCTATGCCTACAATTTATCATCTCTAACTGTGCCTCTTCCCTGAAAAGGGGAGCACAGCAGTCTTCATGAGTCTAAATGCCTGTCACACGCTGCTGTAACTGCATTTTCTCATTAATACTTCAACAAATTTAAGGATGGCATTTTACAGTAGCGTGGACTCCTAGTCTAACTGCGTGTTTGCACATTCCATCCAATGCTGAATTTTGTGTTACATTGGTTGCACTGACAGTGTTAGGTGGTAAGTTGAAAACTGGTCTGCTCTAGGAGGCAAGGGCTGCAATTTTGTTGTATCCTTCCAGAGCAGGTAAGTATGGCTGTAAGCAAGACCACATTTTCCTACCTTTTGTCATTAGTGTTGATTGTGAATTAATTGTATTGGAACTATCTGAAATCCAACATTGTTGGGGGGGCAGCATTAAAACTTAATACGTAGGCAGATACAGGTAATGGGTAAAACACATATGTGCATGAAAACAGTATTCGTGTTAAAGTTTCCTTGTAGGGAGGGATACATGCGATATGCTTGCAGCAGCATCCAAAGTTGTTCTGTCTTCCTTTTGAAAGTTGGCAGAGCTATGGAAATACTGTCCTGTACATAGGGCTTTGTGTAGCAGGCTCTCTGTTTAGTGTGTGGATTTTTAAAATGTTTAATGTATTGGCGGCATTAAAATTTAAGATTAAGTACGTGCATTTTATGATCCTTCATAAATGAGACAGTCATACCAGGGACTGACAGAGTTTATGTGCTTTTCTCAAGAGCTTTAACTTGCCCTTGCAAGACCTTTCTTTAAAAAAAAAAAAAAAAAAAAAAATCCAAGGACAGCACTAATACATGTGAAACGGAAAATCAAAGCTCTGATACTTCTTTACTTTACAAAAACAAAAGTATGCAGGGATAATTTGAATAAAATCTTTGCTGTTCAGGACTGAAGTTTCTCTTGAGGGGTTTTAAATAAAATGCAATGCAGTTTTCAATTCCACTGCTGCCTAAATTGTACTTGCTAATCCCTAATAATGATTGTTCTTGTTAATCAGGTGGTGGTGGTAGTGACAACTAAGAAGCAAAGGCATATAAGAAAAATATTTGCAATTGGCTTTCCCTTATTTCAAATGGCTTCGGAATGGTAGCACTTGGGCTTGTTATTTTTTAGGGAGGCATGCTGAGAAATGTAGAAAAATAATAATTGGGACAAGAAAGTGCTTTCAGTTGAGTATGTTGTTGGCAGTGGACTTCTGTGCTCAAGATTTTAAGGATCCAGTATAAATGAATGACATGCAATCACATAAGTTATACTACTAGTCTCCAAATCTGCTTAGTGATGGAAGACACCTTAAAAAAAGAAAGTCAAAGTTGCTGTTTGATTCTGTTGTTTTTATGTTCTAGAAAAGGCACTCCTGAACCAGGGGCCTACACATTTCTCCAGGATTTATAGCTTAGTTATATTTCACAAATTCCGTGAAACTAAGACAAGCAAGGCTTTTCTGTACAAAGGTATAATTTTAAAATGAAAAATAAAGTCTGCAAATCATGACATTTGGAAACCATGCTGTAAATTTGGGCTTGGTAAGAAAGCCTTCTAAAGAAAACTTAATTCCTTGTTATTTTAATTTCAATATGTCTTTGCTTCTCATGTATAATAGTGAAATGTCATCTTCCAGACAGATGATAGGAGATTTGTTTTGTTTATACAACTGTCTCAAACATGTATCATGAGAAGTTTGAGAAAACTGTCAAACTTCTTTGCATGTATGTGTAACTAAGTGATTGTTGAACTATCAAAAATGTTTTTATTGATTTTAATTTTGGCACATTGGATAAAGTTTACTTTTATGTATACCTTAATTTTTATTAGTAAAGTTGCCATTATAAAAGCATTAGTACATTCTGTTTTTCTGGTCTCAGGGAAGCAGTGCACTGCTTTCACTTCACTGTAAAGTTCAGGTAAGCATTAATGCTTCATGATAGCCTGCCACATGTTTTTATATCAGTTTTTAAAATTAGTTCCTTTGGGTGGGAAGGCAGGGATGAAGCAAGGAAACCTTGCCATTGCTGTACATAAATACTTAGACATTGTGAACTTCATATGGGAGTATCTCAGCATTCTTCCTTATATTGGGAATATTCATGAAAGGGCCTTGCTATTATTATTTTGGATTTCTTAATGTATGTTTATTGATATGGTCAGAATTCCAGAGAACTGTTCCATTAAATTTCAGACTTGATTTGTAGAGGGCAAACACAATTCTGGACAGAAGATGGATGTTTGAGGATTGCATTGATGGGCTTACACGAGTAGTCCACAAAAGCCTAATGTATAGTATTGCAGAACAAACACAATCTTTGTCTTTTGGGCTATGTGGGAGAGCAATTTAAAAATCTGAAAGTACACTTGTATGTTATGTTTTTTTTCTTTGAAGCCATGGACTTCACTGAGTGCTGCTATCTCAGCTGAAGCAATGCTTGAGGGTACTGCACAAAGTTAAAACTGCTTCCTATCTATATCTTGCAGGGTCCTTTAGCATGGATGAACTGCATGGCAACTTTTAACCAAATTTTCCTTGGTTGCTGGTTCATGGCTTGGAGTCTTTCTTGCAGTTCTGCTCTGACTGTCTTAATTGAAAAGCTTGAGTGGGCCCCAGGCTTATTCTGTCAGCTACCTGAAAGATGGCCTGAGTAGCTGTAGGTTCTATGTGATTGAAGAAAAATTGGTATCACTGGTGTTAAATGTAGCTGATATCTTAACTGGTCAACAACATACAGGAAATCAGAACCTATTAGCTTGAATGCTGACAGTCAATTTCTGATGAAGTAAGAACTTTAAATGGGCAGATAGTTTGAAAGAAGGATCTGACATTGTGCACTTGTAAAGTACTAAATACTCTATTTATTCCATCTCTGATGATGGTCAGTATTAAATATTTAAAAACAAGTCCCAAATAAAGCCAAACTTGAATTTTAAGTGCATCATTGTAATTCTGTTTCTTAAGTTCCCTTTTTAAGGAAATCTAATATGTGTGAGAGAGAGATCTTTGTTGTTGAAAACATGTCTTCTCTGCTTCAAGTATACATATATCTCTATATTCCCGTGGTCTAGATAACTATCTTACAGGTATACTTGGCATGCATCCCACTGAAAATACCTTTGGTGCTTATCTTATAACCAATGCTGTTGAATACAGTTCTCTCAATAAGTAAGTAAATGCTTTTTTTTTTGTAATCATACTTATTTTGTAGCTTCAGCAGTCTAAGACTACTTCTTCTTCTAAGACAATGGTTGTTTCTTTTTTGTGCTTGTGGGTTAGGATAACTGAAAAAGCTTTCTTGCAAGTCACTTTAATGTGATACCTATTCATGGCAATAAAGAAAACTACTTGAGTGCTGCTGTTGATATTTGTGAAATAAGTGGTTTTGAGATTTTTGACAGTTGCAATTGTTTGACTTTTTATAGTTTTTTGAACTCCCTTGTATGTCCACAAAACTTGTGTACTGTGATTGCCTGTGCTTATTCCAGTTTATGAATTTCATGGTTTTCGCAACTTTTTTCCTCCTTCCCTGATTCTTTTGGATCAGTGAAAAGATAACACTGGTAAATTTAGCTACTCTGATTTTGTTTAACGATAGTATATGAAAGTTACTGTTGTAACTCCTTCCCAGCCAAACCACAGACAGTTACCTTGGGGAAGAGATCTCAGAATGGAGTTATGAACTGGAATTACTCTCTTATTCAGTTGTGCTGCTGATTAGAAAGCACAGTGAAAGATGAACTCTCCAGTTCTGGAAAACTTCCCTCCATTCCTTTTCAAAGAGGTTTTTAATAGCAGTAAGAAATTGTTCGTCATTCTGCCAAACGTAGATACAGTTGGCATGATCTAGAGTTCATTACTTATTTTAAAATATTACTACTTATTTTCAATATATTTTGTGGCCTCAAAGTCCCAATGCGGTTAGAGACAGATTTGTTCCAACTACCATCTAAGTACATATACCAGAATGTTTGAATACTGCAGTAGTGGGGAGATGGGTGAATATCAGTATAGATTTGGGTTTGTTCCTCAGTGTGGTTTATTTTGTCCTGTTGGTCATGTCTTTTAATCTTTCTGTACTTCCTTAGGTACAGAATTGCTTTCAGTGTTCAAAGTGGCATGGTGGCATAATCAGTACAGTGATGATACTTTACAAATTTTTATGAAACAATCACTTTACGCAATCTTGATGGAAGGAAAAGATTTTTGTATCTGGCAAGCATGGGAATCCTAAAAAGTGCTATCCTTGAATCAAAAATTGCTGTTTGATTTCAAAAATAAATGCAAGAGATGAGATGTAGCCAAAGCATTTTCTGGTAGATCGCTGAAAGGCACCACCCCCAGCTCCTCCATAGCATTTACTTGATTTGAATTCAAAATGTTATCTGATGACTTTTTGCAGGAAGTGTAGGTTTGCTTTTTTAAATTATTTTATTTTTCACTGACTACTTTTCCTGTAATGATTACTGAAGCCATTGGTCTGGAGAACTTGTGAATGTGGTCAAAGTGGGATGCAGGGAGCTGTCGTGTAGAGCTGTATGTACTGAGCACTGGTTTTAGTAAGCAGAGATGACAGAGTGCTTGATGGCCCACAAAACCTGCTGAAGGTTGGCAGTAGTCCACTGGAAGTCAGTGTCCTAACTGAAATCTGAAGGTAATGAAGGCATCTTTATTCACTACCAGTGTCTCTTTAAACTAAGACTTTGCACTTTATGTCAAATACTGCTACTCTTTCATGAACCTGGACTTAGCAAGACCACATAGATCTCACTAGATAAAAATAAATTATTTTTGATTGTTTCACAGATAGGAAAAATGGTATCCAGCTGACCCAATAGCTCTTAACTTCTTATATCCTCCCTCAAATACTGTATAACTGCTTAATACTGCTTCTAGTTGTTGTTGCACAGTATGTCTTGATGAAATTAGACTATTCCTTTTCATATATTAGCATGTTTTGCATAAGTATAATGTCTATCTATATAATTCCATGCTCATGCATCTTTCTAGATATATGTAATGTTATTTTTATCTTTTTATGGCGGGGTGCCCATGGTTTCTGAAACTTTTGCCCAGGTGCTTGCTTACAGGAGAATATATTGTGCCTAGAAGCCTGGGAGGGAATGACTAAACTGAAACTTGAATGCAAAGCCTTTCTGATCAAATTCTGTTCTCGTGGAACAGTGTCCTTCCTCAAATCACTGGTGACAAGCTGGAGCTCTTGTAAAGTGATGCTTCTCTAGTGTTATGCTTTCACACCGTTATGTGAATGTGTCTACAATTTTTATGTCAATTTTTAGGCAAATACTGAAGATACCGCTTTTCCTTTACCCAGGCCCATATCAAAGGGATGTAAAAATTGCATTTTTACTCTGACAGTATGTAATTTGTAATTAGTATCAAGAATTACATTTCTAAAGAAGTATGCATTACTATAAATTAAAAACTTAAGTATATTGTTATAGGTGAGATATGAATGCAGCAAAGTTTTTAAATAAAATCTCAGTCAGGAATACACTGAGAATGATAAGAAAAAATGGTATATTTTTGTTAAGGAGTAGTCCATATACTTGGTGTCCTGTAACTGGCTTCCTTGCTTTGTTATCAAAGACCTATTTGGTTATTGTGGAATTTGTTTTTATTGCTTGCTAACTACATAATTTTTTTTTTTTTAAGTTACTTCACTAAATACTCCCCTCCTCATCAGATAAGATTCCTGCACTTATTTTCTCTTTATACTATGCATTTTAAAGAAGCCAGAATAGGAGTTACTGAAACTATAACCATTTTTAGCCATATGCTTGCAGAAGTTTTGAATGTCTTTTCCTGTCATTTTTTTGTCATGCTACCTTGTTATTATCTTACAAAAATAAGCATTTGTAATAGTAGCTGCCATTGTTAAAGTGAGTGTAGTTACTGTATGCTTGGCCTCTGGGTAGATTAGTTGATAGATATCACCGAAAGGTCTCCTTGTTGCACAGGGAGACAGTGCTCTCCCCATACAGCACAGAGTACTCTGTATACATGTGAGGGTGTTACATGTGTAAGAGTTAAGGAGCTGAAGAGCCTAAGTCTGGGTCTTCATGGTGAGAGCCAGGTCACCTGTGACGTTCAGCTTATAGAAAATATGCTGTCCACTATGGACCCACTATGTAAGTGGGTGAAGGATTCTAATATGTTGCTATAAGGTTATATTCACCTAGCAGTTACTCAGAATAGGCTTGCAAGGAATTTTTTACTTTATTTCTGCACCCCTGGAAAGCTTTATGCCAGAGCCAGAAATATATGTGGAAATGTTCAGTCCTCTTTGGCTTTTGGAGCAAAATTCAGCATATGCGTGAGTCTTTGCAGGACAAGGACGTTTTGAATGGGTCTCTGGGTGTTGGTGAGCAAGACAGATATCTCTTTAGCAAGGCTTAGTGCTTATTTGGTACAGTTTATTATTCCTATAGCATAAGAAATCATATTAATGGTATTAATTCCCGGTGTAACTCAGATTGATAAATATATGGACAAGAAATATGAAAAGAGAAGGAAAAAAAAGCAGAGCATAAGCTTAAAAATATTAATGCAAATAACAAAACCAGACATAGACAAGGTAAATAAATAAAAAACCAAATTTGGATGTTTAGCATACTAGGATCCTGCTTCATGACTCCTAAATGCTACTTCAGTACAACTGGTAGATGACAATAATAACTTGTTAAAATTGTCAGCAATATACGCAAGAAACAAATATAACCGTGGTGAGAAATAAATTTTTATCACGGAAGCATGGCAGTCAAATCATTCTTCAGAAAAGAACAAGAGCAAACCTGTTAAATGTTTTTCTGGGTCTCTGCTCTCCTTCTGTAAGGCCAGAGATTGTTGGGTTTTATAACTTTTTGAATTTAGCTTTAAATCCGTTAAAGACTGACTTATTTTTGAAAACAGTAAATTTGGTTCTCCATTTGCCTTACATACCATTTGCTGCCTAACCAGTCATTAAGACTTAAAAATTTTAGAGTATGTTATGTCTCTTTGATAGAAGTAACATGTTTATAAGCCTTTAATTTTTTATTTGCTTTCTTATGGTTTTTTATGATTATCTTTTGCTGAGAAAACTTCAAAATTCTCTTTCCAGCAGCAGTCTTGGAACGTATGGTATCTGATAATAATTCTGCTCTTTTGAACGGTGCCAGAATGGTCTAAATTCCGTTTCTTGTTTGTAACTCCTCCAGAAATTATTTAATAGGTCGTAGCTTTTGAAATTCTACGTAGCTCATCCTGTCCAAGTTACTTGTTTATATGCTATCTTATTTCCACCACTCTAATTGGAGGTGGAAATGTAGTATGCACGGTTTTATCTGCTTATTCCTATTACCTTAAGATGATTCAAAGTACAATTTTTTTTGTATAAAATATCTGATGTGCTTCTCTGTTGAGGATAGGGGAGTTAAATTGTCTGAGAAACTCTTTATCCTGTGCATTATGTATGGAGATGTTTTACTCTGCTCTGATAGTCATCCAATATGCAATAAGTAATTTATTCTTTGAAAGTGCGACAGACACTTAACTCAAAACAGTACGAATGTTCCCATATACCAAATATATGGACATATAAAAATAATCTGCAATGAGAACTTTGTTTTAGGACTTCTATTTTGGGTTTTATCATACTTCTAATCCCATCTTTCTGTTAATGGCTTCAGACTTTTACATCAGCAAGGACTATATGTGTTCTGACCTGACGGTTTCTACATCTTAGCCAATTGCATTTCACCTAATACTTCTGTTTTAGGATATGACAGGCTTAAAGAATTTGAATCAATTCAGTTTGGTGCCTACAAGATTAAACTGCATACTACCAGTGAAGAATTTGATTCTGTTAAAAGGGGAGTTGACTTAGTTGATATATGACCAAGTAAAAACTTGGTCTTATACTTCAGCAAGAGAATAGAGGAGGGCTCTGGTGGGCTAACCTGGGGAAGAAAAATCCCTTTCTAACACCTACGCTTGAGATCCTGTAACCTGGTGCAGATGAACTAATCACATAGTTGACTGTCATATTCCAGTCTTTTTCTTTTTAATGACATTACTGCTGTTCTTGGAGTAGGGTCCAGTAGTATGTTGTACTGGGGTGGGGGCAGGACTTGTGTATTCTCTTCAGTTGCCGTAATGTGAACTGGGCATACTGGATTCTGTTCTCTGTTGGGCACTGAAGTTTATCATACAGTAGTATCTTTGAATGATACATATGAATCTTTATGTAAGCTGTATTACCACACTTCAGATATATTAGTCTAAACACATAAAATTATGAAAATAATTGAGCTGCACAATTATTAGTAGCTTTGGGTCTCATGTATCAATCTAAATTATCTACTTCCTGTAATTTCTTGAAATTTTGCTCAATAATGGCATAAACTTTTAGTTTTATAGAGATAAAATACCAGATTTCCTCTGCAAACTTTTTAGTATTGAATTGAAGAGTCTGAGAGATCATGTAATGTAACTGCTATTTTTACATCTTGAAAATACCACAGTATGTGTATACCTTGATGCATCTGATTTGGTTCTGGGAGACTAAATAACAGCAGGAAGGATTAGGGAGCCCTAGGAGCTTTGCTAATATTTGTTTCAGATGTCCGATAGCTTTCTTAAGAAACATGCAGAAGAGAGAAGCCCATTCATTAGCTTTGTAGCAAGCATCTGTTGGAAACAGAGGCTGGTATTTCTTGGTTTGTTTTTTAGGAGGACTCATTTTCAGTGGCTGCTGAATAGTGCCAAAATCTCAACATATGGCTAGGTGGCATCAGAGCAAGCAATCTGACCAGTGTTTTACATATTTCAAGTAAGTGGATTTGACTTTATAGGAGCTAGAAAATCCAGACAGGTAGTTTACCTCTGTAACTTTAAACATCCATATGTCCATCTTTGGAGAGTTGAGCCTTCATCACTGAGGAGATGATCCTGCTTGACCAGAGCCTGTGAGGTTCCACTGAAGGTAATGGCTCAGTCTGTGGAGTTAGAACTTTGCTTGTGAATATTGTCTTGTTAGCAGTGAAATATTCTCTTTGACAAATGCATCTTTTGACATACTAGTCTTCAAGAGAGATACTTGATAAAATGACTTTACAGGGAGGGAAGACAAGGGGTGTATCAAATTGGGACTAAATAATGATTATTACCAAACTAGTAGAGGTGTAGGCTCAGTAGTTCTCATTTTAGAGCCAAACAACACAATGGTTTTTCTTTCATGTTTTCATATTCTGTACAGATTTGTTTCCCTTTTACAGAAAAATTCTGGAAGAAATAAGATATGTTTTAGCTTCTAAAACTACTTTGAAAAGAAGCAGTGGCTGTCACCTGATTTTTTCCAACAGGGGCTGTCGCACTGCAGATCCCTGGGATCCCCAGGGCAGCAGAGGTTCCACAGGAACTTGCTGGGTGTTACGTTTTGCTGTTTAATTACATCTGGGGACTATTTATGCTTTTTATGTATTTTTATAACATAAAAATGTATTTACAAGTATGTTTCAAAATATACATAGAAGATACAAGTTTATTTGAGGTAAATAGATGGGTGTTTCTAATGCAGAATGCTTGTTAGTGATTCATCTAAATGACATAAGAAAGTGGCAATGTCAGTGAAAGGCCAACAGTGGATATAGAGTACCACTCCATATATACTCCTTGTGAGCTTCAGTGGATGGTGTGTTGGCCAAATGAAGAGAGCCTACATTATTCTGAAGGGAAGATGATGAAGAGCTATTGGAGAAGCTGAGGCAGCTAGAAAAAAGGAATATGATTATTGTTTTCCCTTTTGTGTTTGTCAGGTACTCTAACAGAAGAACAGAAGTTAGTTTCATACTTATATAACATTTAGCTAAAATCCCTGTAACTATTTTAGGAAGCCAGATTCATTAGTCGCTATGAAGTAGTGTGTTCAATGCTGTCTTTAAGTGGCAGTTGCTGCCATTTAGTACCAGGTTGAGAAAGTTTCCTGTTAAGTTTTTCATTTTAATAGAATATGCCATACCTGATCTTTTGCTCTGTTAGGGTGGACAGAAATGGCTAGATGATAGATGCCAGCAGTAGTGCATCAGGAGGAGAAGGAATGGGGGACTGGCAAGAGGACGGACCATGCCTTGCCCATCTTGATGTGAATTTTTTTTTTACTGATCTTGATATCATTAAAAATACTTAATGGCAAAAAAGAAACTGTGAGCACTACTGGAGCTGTGAGAACTACTGGAACTGGCAAGAATAGCTTCTCAATTCAGGGAATGGCTAACTCCTTTGTCCCTGCTCCCCACACTGAGTGCTGCTCCCAGCGTGCTTCCAGGCCAGCAGACTAGCCCAGCGTTCTCGGGACCTGTTGAAGCTTGGGTTGCAGGTAGCTGGGGGCCCATACTCTTAATTCCTGCTTAAGGTCCCCCAATTCTTGCTTAAGGTCCCCTCAGTACATCCCATCTAAGCTCACCCCCAGTATTGATTGTCACCATATATGTCATTTGCATGGAGCAGAATATATAATTTCTCCCATATTCATTCCTTCTCATTCAGTGCTTTTCTATCAAACCCTGGGCTCTTGTCCTCACAACCTGTTGTTAAATGCATTGATTGTTCTGATAGAGCTGCTATGTGACCACTTCTGTTCATGAATGTTTTCTGTGGTCACCCATGGTTTGACCACTGCTGGTATGCAAGTTACCTTTGCTAACTTGCTTCAGACAAACGTAAAATTAAAAAAAAAAAAAAAAAAAAAAAAATTTACTCAGCAGCTAATAACTTTTTCGTCCCTGTGATTAGGTATTTGTGGATATACCAGACAGAGGTTCTCTTTTCTTGGTGAACTGACTCTTTCCTATTTCAGAACTTGCCTTTTTCCTGTTTTCCTGCTGCTAATAAAATCCAAACTATTGGATAAAGCTGTTTGCCCAAATAAGACGGCAAAGAGACCAAGATTAACTGTTTCTAAACATTGAGAAGCACAGGAAAATGAATTAGAGCTACGATTCAACTTTATAAGAAAATTCTTGATGAGAATTAGTATTAAATTCACTGAGCTATTCAGAAGTAAATCTTCCTTGTGTATTTCACAATAGTTTGCTAAATAACATGTGCATTGCATACCTTGTTTTAAAATACTGAATCATTGATCCATAGAGAATAAGTGGTTAATAATCTAACTATTCAATTACTGTTTGCAAGTCTTCAAAATTAAGACACAGAAACAAAGGACAATGTCTTGCCTCCTCTGTTGCACAAGATGTTGCAGTAGACTGTTTCCATGCAGTACATTAATGTTACTGTATTTAGTTTTATAGTTCATGAAGCAAATAATCCAAAGTGAATAATGCTATTATTAATGTGCAGACCACTGAGCTTATGCATTAAAAAACGGTAGTGATCACACTGTTGAGCTTGCTCAGTACTTTACAATTGTAATTTAGATCCATTTCTTTGGCATTTCTTGACTAATAATACAGGAGCTGATGTCTGTTTGTTTAAAACTACTAATAAAAAGAATTTAAAAGATCATTAATGCTGCCTTTTTGGGGGTGCAAAGTTTAAAAGTCAAAATTTGTCTGGAAAAAAGCCTTGTATCTCTTTTGCTTGATGCATGAGAAGCTGAAACATTTAAGAGCAAAATCCTTGCTTCCTGATGAAGCAGAGAGGTGAGCTGTTGAGAAATGTCAGCCTCCCTGGTCTAAGCTCTCTGAGATTTGGGTTTTGGCCTGCTCCTTAGCTTTGCCACTGCTGTTCAAATAAAGTACCACCTGGCAGTCACTTAAGCACGTCGTTACCTTGCCTCATGTATCAGGTTTGCTGTATGAAGATCAGAATGCTCTGTATCCTGCAGGATCAAGTCCTTGGTGGAATACACTCTGGATTTATTATTTTTATTTTGTGCTGAGGTACAGTGATATGGAGACTGGCAAGGTAGCCATTTTTATGTAGGAAAACTTCAGCTTGCCTGGAATAGATGAGGGGGTATGCTTTAGATTAAAAAAAAAATAACACCACTTTTTTTTCCCCCCCGCAAGTTCAGGG
This sequence comes from Fulmarus glacialis, assembly GCF_000690835.1. Taxonomy (NCBI): domain Eukaryota; kingdom Metazoa; phylum Chordata; class Aves; order Procellariiformes; family Procellariidae; genus Fulmarus; species Fulmarus glacialis. The sequence goes on along the minus strand of NW_009195639.1, from coordinate 14,570 downwards.
CCACAAAATGAGGATGTCCTGTAGTATGCAGGAGCTTTGTGCTGTCACAGGAAAAATATTTTTTCCACAGACCCAACAGTATACGAATATTTAATAAATATTTTAGCCAAGCTTGTGTTAAAATACAAAGTTTTCTTGAGCACTTCAGAAACTGTGTTCTGTAAAAATACACATAATACTTAAATTCTGCAAAAAGATAACCATGGTTTACTAAGCAAAAGCTTTCAGACTCGGTTGCTCTTTCCCACCTGCATGGAGGAAAAGCACAAGAGTTCTTTGTGCAGGCGAGAGTACAACGGTTTAGCTGTCACATGAGAGGAAGATAGTTGCTTCTGCTTTTTAGAGAACAAGCACAGATTGTGAAGCCTCAACTGTTATATTACATTGTTCATGAATTCAAGTCCAAGGGCCTCTAAAAGACTTTTTTTATATCAGTTGGGAAGTTAATCATGGTTATATGAACAAATGAAATACTGTGCCATTCTTTCACTGCTGGGATAGTGTTTTCTGTCTTGTATACAAAGTATTCATGCAACTGAGATGGTTCATGCCATGGAATAACTAATACAAAAAACCAGTAACTTCATATATTTTTCACTTGCATGTATATTATTTTGGAGCTGTACTGTTCTTATGCAAAGATTTTTGTCTTTGAAGTGATTTTTTTGACTGAGGAGAAAATGTGAAGTTGACCCTTTTTACACAAGAGTTTTCCCCCCGTTTTAAACTTGTAGGCACATTCTCCATTTGGACTCTACCTGCTGCTATAATATCCTTGTTTTTCATGAATTATCACTAGTTTTTTGTCTCTGTTTCTAGAAGGCAATAGTATGGAATTCAGTGCTGGGGCAAAAATAATTTTTATGTCACTTGCATTAGTTTTGAAGTTAAGCAAGCATTAATGCTTAACCTCTGAAAAATTTATTCTTAGGTGGATTGTATTTCTATTTATAAACGTTTTTAAGTCTTTAATTGCTAGACACAGTTCTGAGTGTCTAAAATCGGTTATTAACAGTAGATTCAGATCTTTCTTGAAAGAAATTGTATTTTGTTTACAGTATCCATCTGCTTATTACGTTTCAGCACTGAACAGGAAGAGTTATTTCCTGCCTCGAAATACTTTGTTTCCTTTGTCTCTACAATGAGAGAAAAAAAGTAACAGGAGTACTCCTCTGACCAGCGAAAACTTCTCATTTTTCTAAGTTGGGATTTGTGATAAGTGAACCTTAGTAATACATTGCTGATGGAGATAGGAATGTATTTTAACATCATCTGGGATGTAATTTTAACATCACCTTATTGTAATGAATGTTACAGGGAATATGTTGTAGGTCATCATACAGTACATAAATGTAGTTTTAACTGCATAGCTAAAATAACTGCATGTTTTAGAAGCTGAAGACTGCATGTATGAAAGCAGCGGTTGTAACTAAATTATTATATAGCCTTATTTTCCACTTTAAGTTGCGATTTTATTTTTGAAATAAAATTTCGTTCTAAGAGTTGGCTTAATCAAGCTTGCTTATTTTTAAAGATGGTTAACTTCAAGAAGATGGGTGGGGATCATGTGCTGCTGCTTAAGAATGTGGTTTTCCTGGTGATTTAGCAGATAGCTCAACAGAATCAGGAAATCTTCCAGACTGTTCATATTTGTTTTTCAGTGTCTGACAGTATTTGCTTTTTTGTTGTTGCCAGCAATCACAAGCAACTACTTTGCTGTAGGTCAAAAAAGTACAAGTCTAGATGGATTACACTTTCATTTTACAGATATGAACTTGCTGTGAATTTTGCTATAATTATAGCTGACTTGAAGAGCTTTTGAGTCATCAGTCACTCAGAAAGCAACTCTCAAAGCCACTAGCCTTACTTTCATGACTTCGGTGTCCGATTTAAACATGCTTACTGTGTATTAGTTTACAAGTCCTCTTTTTTGAGGAGGAGTTCATATATAGGAAGAGGCACTACGTACATAGTTTCATGCTTGTGCATCCTATGAAGATGGAAAATTTTCACCATTAGTTTATATTCATTTTGTAAATTGTTTTAAAATAGAGATTGCAAGCTTTGAATTGCTGAGGAATGCATGAACCATCACAACACTTGTGAAACCTTTGGTGAATGACATGACATGTAGGATAATTTTTGTATTGGTTTAATATTTGCCAAAACCTTCGTTTTTATTGGGTGTCCAATGTTATAAGCAGTACACAAATTTTAAAGAAATAGCCCTCAAAACAGGAATTGCTGCAAATTGCAGACTAGCAGATTAGTCATGACTCTTAAAAGGCTTGCTGCAGTCAGTTGGCAGTAATGTTTTAGCAGCTGCATTGTAAGGAGAGGGAGAGTAAGATGGCACAAAGTTTAAGAATACTGTGGTATTATACTTTAACTAAAATTAATTGTGTTTATGACTATATTATTTTCTCTTTGCTGTAGTCGTGACATGGAGAATAAAGAAACCCTCAGGGGGTTGCAGAAGATGGATGACCGCCCAGAAGAGCGCATGATCAGGGAGAAACTCAAGGCAACGTGTATGCCAGCCTGGAAGCATGAATGGCTGGAAAGAAGAAGCAGGAGAGGCCCTGTGGTAAGTGGCACTGATGGAAAGGCAATATCAGTAACAGCTATTACAAATAAAAATCCCTTGAATTTCTTTTTTTTAGAAACCTCTTTTTCTTAACACTTTGCATACTCTTAATTATGGTCTTCCTGTTCATTTTTTATGAGCCGTTTAAAAGAAAACTGTGGTTGACTTTCTGAAATGCACGTATTTATTAAGCTTTATTTTTAAGAAAAAGACATATAGCTGTGCTGCTGATTTGTGTAGTATAAAATAATACTGTGACAACACTGCCCTCTAATGTCAACAACAAAAGTAGCTCCTGTTCATTAGGTAAAAACTTAAGTTTGAGTGCAAAACTGCACTATAGTGCTTTGTACTCCCTTGATTCTTAGGGGTTTCATGACTGCAGTTTTCCTTAGTTTGAAAATGTTAAAGTTTTCTATGTATTGTGATGGAAGTGTATGGAATTTTTGCTAGATGAAAAAACAAGCTGCAATCTTACTAGAACCAAAAAACCCAAAGCTGAGTAACTCTTTCACACAAGTCTCAACTCTGCTGAACTTTGGATGCCAGAGTATTCTGTTAGCCTTTTGGGTAATACTTTTGTATAAATGTCTCAGAAGTGGTTTTAAGAAATTGTGAGCAGATCAAACCTGAAACTTACTAAGCATAGTTACAATTCCATTCAATATAATACTGGTTAATTAATAGCCATTAGTTACCTGTAAGTGTATTTGCATTGGTCGATGCGACTCCCATGTACCACTGGATGGGAGTGCTAATTTAAAGCTAAGATCATCTGATGCAGTAAACAAATGTTTGGGGACAGCTTTTCTAGAAAAGAAGTGAGAGGGTTCTGTTGGTAACTTTCTGTCATGAGGAAGAACATTGAAAATACTTACAAGTGCACCAAAAAAGCAATATCTCAAAGGGTCAAGTAACAGAAAACAGTTCTTACTTTAAAAATTTTTAAATGCATCTTGATTACTGCATAGCTTGAAATTGTTTCTCTGCTCAGCCCACTTCCCTTGAAGTTTCTGGGTTTTTTTAATATAGCTTTTGATGCTCCAGATTCTCAATTACTACCATTCTAATTTACATTTTAAATGTTTTCAAGAACTAGCAGCTGGTAACTAACTTGTCCCTAGGCACATGAATTTGCATTCTGACCTTCCAGGAAATAAGAAGCATTACAGAAATCGGTAGGAGGGGGGAAAAAAAAGGCTGCACTGCTTTTTATGTTTCTCCTTTATCCTGTTCACTTTCATAACCAGATAGCAGTGTATTTAAAAACAATAGCCACAAAGGTTTCTGAAAAGTTCAGGTTTGCAATACATAAAATACGGAGACTTCTTAAAGTAAAACCAGCAGTGCTTGGATCAAGGCTGTAAATGCAGATTTCTCTTCTTTTAGGCAGTGCCTAACTGCTAGACCACAACCCCCTCATTGTCCTCTTCTCTGTGTAATCTGCTGAAATTGAAATGCATTTCAGGATAGTGGAATAGCTTCAGTTGGATGAGTTAAACGCTTCAGTTTAAAATAGCATCTGACCTTGTGGATGCAGTCCAAATCATCAGGTAGAAGGGCACTGAGTCTGGATGTCTCTTCCTCCACATACCCTGAGCAGGGAAAGCCCGTTCCATTTTTTGCCTAAATCAGAGACCACTGGAACTTTCTAGGAGAGGTCTGCTCTGTTAATCTGAAGTGTTACTTGAAGCTTTCTTCCAGCTTTTGAGTCAAGCCTCTCAGACATGGAAAAATGTAGAACTAAAACTGAATCTGCCTGCTGTGACTGCTTTTAATTCAATTCCCAGGGGCCTTACTCTTCTCAGGCATTATGTGGGTCTGAGAAGCAGGCAGCTGAAAGTTGTCTTGATACATTCCATACCTGAGTGTCAAAATTCAGTGTTCATGCAACAAAGCACTGTATTAGAAGGATATGTACTCACTCTCCTTGAGCACATGTGACTGTTCATGTAATGCAGCACTGTGCATAGTAATCATCTCAGATACCGGATGTGGCGTAGCTGTTTTACTTGTATGGCAGGCAGAAAACCCAGGTGTGGTTCTTATAGGGCACAGCACACCTTAATTTTGCTGCATTGCGTCCAGGTTTAAAGTAATTTTTACTTTGCAACAAGTGTTGAGCTGTAGAAATAGCAACCCTAGTATTTCTCAGCTAATGCTTACTGATGGATCCAATGTTATAGCTCTCAGTAAGCAGACAATGCCTGTAGGAAAAAAATTCTTTTGGCTTCTACTATGCAAGTAAGGGAACTGCTGTCCTTTGAGATATCATGAATGAGAATTACAGAAGTACTTTGAGAATAAATCACTTGCTGCCACAACTAACAAAAGCGTCACAAATGGAGAGGAAAAAAGGATCTTGCTTTTGTGTTGCATATAGATTAACAAGATAACCTCTATTAGATGTTAATATTGGAACCTAGGGAATAGGCGAACTTTGGATATCTGGGTAATGGCTTAGTTATATAGCGCTAGAAAAACAAGTTTTGATGAATTTGTTTTGCTTTAGTGTAAAATGATCAAATTCTAACACATAGTTTAATTCCTGCAAGGTGGTGAAACCTATTCCTGGGAAAGGAGATGGATCGGAAATGAACAAACTCTCTCTAGAACCTCAAGCTGAAGGGCAAAGCACTGCTGCTTCACCTACACAGAAAGGAAGACGTAGTCCTTCTCCTAGTAGCTCCTCTTCATCATCTTCTAGGACAGTTAAATCTGAATCACCAGGCGTTAGAAGAAAAAGGGTATCTCCAGTGCCTGTAAGTTGCAAGCTGTGATGTAATTTTTAACTTGGCTATATCGTGCAATCTTTTGCTTATAGAAGCAATTAATCTTCCCTGTGTAGGGCAAGATGCTGATACAAAGAGGTTATGACAGGGTATCACTTGAGTGAGAAACATAGAGCATATCTCATGTTATGTTTCTCATGTGTGGAATTTTATTCTCTACTCTTAGGTATGTGTTTTCTTTTTAATTCAGTCCTGCTTTCAATTTTTATTGAAATAAATGAAGAAATATAGATACTCAGTTGTGAAGACATGTATGTTCTCTTAGCTTGATTTGCACGAAGAGGTGCTAGTAGTTTGGTTTTTTCCTGTAGTTTTGCATGTCAGTTCTCCAGGCAGGCACATTCCATCGGGGATAGGATTGTTGACTGGATGAAGATTTCTGCAGAAGAGTCTTACTGGTATGCTATTTGTGATCCTCTTTTCCGGAACTGATATTTATGTACAGATTAGGGAAGATTTAGGTATATGCATTGTTAGAAGACTAAAATCTTTATCATTACATTTAAGAAGATCTGGAATAGAATGTTTTGAGCAATAGCGACTGGCTTCATTAAAGAAGTTCAAGAGTATAATGTTTTGAGCAATAGTATCTAACGGGTTTGCTTGTTTTAAAAATGCTCATCCGCAGTTAAGCTTCAGTTGACTTGCCTACAACTTCACAGTGCAATTAGAGTAAGAATAAGATCTAATTGCTTGTATTGTCCCATAGCTCTAACCAAGGTTTCCAAAAATCAATTACAATGTGTACTGCCATTCCTCTGAACTGGGGATGAATATCACAAGTTACAGCAGTGCAACACAGCTCCTTTCCTCTTGACAAGAGAAATTGAAAAGTTAAAAAAAAACCCCGAACCAAAACCACAACAACCCACCAAACTATCTAATTTAGCCTTTGATCCATTTTTACTTGATTGTTTTTCTTTGTTTTATATTAACCTTTCACATAAAAAACCTTAGAAGTTCAGGCTATCTTTTACTTAACTGATGGACGGTGAGTCAATTATAACCTGCATCATAACATAAAATTCAAAGTGGATATAAATCAAAGCGAAGATTTGAAATTGGACAGAGGCATTAATGCATCTCACAATGTTAGAAATGTGGAGAATTTAAATGAAGACAATTTTAATAAAAGGTTTGGGCCACTGAATTTTTGATCATGGGGAAACAAAACAAAAAAAATCCTATCATGAACAGAAAGTTGCTTTAATTGTGCAAAGGAGAGGAAGCTGTATCCTTTTTCCTTTTCTTTGGAATTTCTTAAACTTTTGTTCTTCATTGACCGTATATTCCCTTTTGTAAACTGTAGTCATATGATTTCTTCATTTATGAAATATATTAGTGTTATAACCTTATATAATAATTTCCTGTATTGAGTCACAAGTCTATGATTATCTTCTGATTGAATTATACTTGCTAATTCAGTAGTAATATGTTAAGGCAACCAATGAAGACTTGAAAATAGAAGCAATTTAAATAATTTCTGTCATAATGTCAGACAAAATTTCAGTTACAAAATTCAGTTTTTGTTCTGCCCTTGAGTTCTGGGCATGGAGGAAAAGTAATCCTTTTAAAGTCATATAGTCTAAGCAGGTTGTAGTAGTTTCAGATTTCGGGGACTCTCTTATCCTATGTTATTTGGAGGGAAAACAAAGAAACAAACAAAAACTCCACCAAAACCCAACTTACTGTTGTCCTGGAAATGCTTATGATGGAACTGCTTATGTAGTTTCAGAGTGGACGAGTAACACCACCTCGACGAGCCCCATCTCCAGATGGCTTCTCTCCATACAGCCCTGAGGAAACAAATCGTCGTGTCAACAAAGTTATGCGAGCCAGGCTGTACCTGCTGCAGCAGATAGGACCCAACTCTTTCTTAATTGGAGGAGACAGCCCTGATAATAAATACAGAGTGTTTATTGGGCCTCAGGTAGAGAATGTTTTTGTGTTGTCTGTGGCTTTTATTAATTGATAGTTAATCTTGGAAAACTGTTCAAACCCAATTTAGATCAAGTTAGTTGCCAACCCACTATAAAGGTTCTATAAAGTAATGTTTAAAAGTTGTAATCTGTGCTAATGTAATATAATGATCAGCTTGTATTTTGTCAAATATGTAGCAAGTATATTAGTTTTGTCTGAAGTTTCTCTTTTAAAAAAAAAAAAAATTATTCTAGTTTGGAAGTAATTACTATTGTCCTGTCTATTTCTCATTCCTAGAAGTGGCTCCAAATTATATAGCTTAAGTATTTTTGGCTAAAATTTGGTCACTTCATTTTCCTGGTTTCACTATGAAACACTTTATTTCCTCTATTCATAGGATATATCTAAATGACAAGCACATGACATAATTCCTTTAATGGTGTGATAATTTCATTAATACCCATAGTGAGGTCCTTTTCATAGACTTCCATAGTACTAATGTGATGCTGCATTGGGGAACATCTAGGTTTTTGAGTAAACAGAAGCATCTCATTTAAGTTTGATTGCTGTCATGTTATGGGTATATGATGATTATATGCATAAATTCCTTCTAGTATGAAGCATGGCAATAACTTCAGTTGATTTTTAAAAAATTTTAAAATGGGAAAAAAAAGTCAGTTGAAAACTGGTGTAATTGTCTGCTTTTCCATACGTATTCTGGAATAATATTTTGGGAATTCACATTTTTTGTAAGGCCATGTAAGAAGGTATTTATGCCTACATATGAAATACTTTGCATAAACTACTTTTTTTTTTCAGGGGCAAAGGGGGTGGGTAGTGTATGTTCTATGGTGCATTTAAATGTGGAAGAATTATCTATGTAATTATCAATTCAGTAGTGCCTTAGCATATACTTTTCTTTGCAGACTTGTAGCTGTGGCCGTGGGACGTTTTGTATTCATCTGCTGTTTGTTATGCTGCGGGTGTTCCAGCTTGAACCCTCAGACCCAATGCTCTGGAGGAAGACACTGAAGAACTTTGAGGTAATCAATTTTTAAATAGATCTAATGGCAGATCTAAAATGCACTCGAGGTAAAAGGCGTTACGACATTATCTTAAAATGCTGAAAACTGTTGCTTTTCAAAGCAACAAGAATATATGTTTTTAATTATATCTTTAATTCAATCTCGAGAGTTCTGTAAGTAGAAAAAAATAGCTGTAAATAAAAGACATAACTAAAAGAATAGTAGAAAGCTGTAGTTTAGTGAGTGATTCCAGTCTTGGACTTTCTACTCAAATTTGTGTATCTGTTTCACTGATGAGCTGAAAGGTAAACAGAATGGGGGTCTTCAGAAGTAATTGTGTGTATACTTAAAGCTGTTATTTTTAATACGCAAATAAGTTTTTGTTGTAAAGTGTTTCTTGTGATCTGCTTATTAGTAAGACTTCTGAAATTCCTGCTAGTGCTGCTACTGCTAATGCATTATTGTGAAGGTGAATAGATCTTTTTTTAGCAGTAGTTAAGCTTCAGTAATACTACTTTTAATTACAAGCTATTCATAGCATAAATACGACTGTTGCTGTCTTTTTCTGATGTTAGGTTGAGAGTTTGTTCCAGAAATATCACAGTAGGCGTAGCTCGAGGATCAAAGCTCCATCTCGTAACACCATCCAGAAGTTTGTCTCACGCATGTCAAATTCTCATACATTGTCATCATCTAGTACTTCTACATCTAGTTCAGAAAACAGGTTAGTATTTTTCTACAGGAATTAAAAGCTTTATTCTGTAGTTTTCTTTTAATTTTGGAGGTTTAGAATCACCTGCATTCTTTTTGTTCAAAGCTGCTTTCATTTCAAACCACGTTAAGTCTCTGTATTTGCAAACAATCGAGTCAAGCATTCATTAGTCACCGTGGTACCAAATGGGCATATTTGCTTTATAGCTTCTGTTTTAAAAAATGTTAAGTAGAGTTGTGAAAAGAATTTTTTTGATCCTTTATGAATTTGAGAAACAAACTTTTGAAATGTAAGTGCAAGACTGAAGCATATATTAACTTTGGAAACATGTTTGTGTGCATTTGTTCAAATACTTGTGCAAATGTTGACAAATGAAGAAACATGATTTTTCTTTTTCTCTTGTCCTACTTTGGAGAAATGCAATTTTTGGGTAAATGCACTGTTTGTGTAAACGTATATATAAAAACATATCAAACGTAAGTAAGCATATATTTTAAAAACCACTTCATGTAAAATGGGCAATTAAGTTATTTTAAGGACGCTATTAAACTATTATTATTTTTATAGTTTATACAATATTAAGTGATACCTTATTTATGAATTCTAAGCGATGCTTGATTCTTTGATTTCCTCCCACCCCCTTCTATAGAAGTCCTTCCTGACTTCTACTACTTGACTGCTTTTGCATGTTCTTTTTCTTGATTTTGAAGTGATATTGGTTAATTTTTTAACAAGTGATTTGTGCATGCATTCATTGGAGGGTGTCTAGTTCACCCACTAGAGAGGTCAAACCACAGAAGGCAACCTAAACTAAGGCTTTCTTGTGTGTAAAGTGAAAGCTAACTTAAGGAGTACCTTGATATGTTACTCTGTGATAACCATATAGTTAGATGAATATATTCAGACAGGTTTATAATTCTAATGTACAGATTGTGACCTAATTTCTTTTACTTACTTTTCCAAATTGCCAAGTTGTGTCACTTTAAATAAATTGCATAAACAAAGTAGTTAAATACATAATCTACTCTAGAACTACTTATCTGGCAAGCCAGTTCCCTTCATGTAGATACCTTGCGTAGGAATTTTTTTTTTTTCTCCATAGAATGGGATTCACTGGATTGGAACTTCACTGCATTAGTTCTCATTTTTTCACAGGATGAAAGATTTTTCCGTTGTTTGCCAGTACACCTGATGATTAGTTTCTAGCATTACTGGTTCAATGAGATAAGTTGCTGTTTTATGAAAGTTTAATCTTGCATGGTATAAGTATTGGACAACACTGAGCATCAGATTAATTTGAGATAGAAGTTCACTCAGTATTGATAATTACTGTGACTTGCAATTATTTTTGATTTACTACTAATTCTTCAAAAATAAGTTTTAAATTAATACTTGTGTTTCTGTACATGCTGTGGAAATGGATTTTTCACTGTAAGCTTATTTTTATGGATTTTTAAAGGAAAAAAATATAGTGGCGACCATTTGCAAGGAAATAGAAGTTAATTTGTGTATAGAAATAATGTATATACAAATTAATTTTATTTTAAAAATATATTGTTGGTGAACAAATACAGGGTTCCTGCAAACTTTTAGACACACACCAACTATAATGTAAACCTTTGCTATGAATAGTGAGAGTTTTGCACATTTAAACAGTATTACAGAAGATTAAAATCTGTGTTTTTCACTATGTGTTGTTTAAGTTCAGAATAATTTTTCTGGCAAAATCTCTGGTTATATCGATTTAAAAATTAAGGTGGGGGTAAATAAAATGGAAGCAACATGTAAAACAGGGAAAATGTTTTTTTTAAAAAAATCTACATGTGACATGTAGGTGTGTTAGTGTTTATGTGAATCTACTGCATCTCTTTCTGTTAGTGGCAGAAAATTCTTGAGTGGCTGTTATTTTCTGTTAATTTGAGTTTTACCTAAGTTCATCAAATAGTATTTACAGTTTCCTGTAATGGGCCAAATGCTACCTTGTGACTCGATACTCTGAAAGGAGTGTGATGGAAAAAAAATGTGGGTAGCTTTAAAAATATAAAAATTGCTTAGCTTTTCAAAACCAAATGTTAAGTATAAAAGGGAAGGTTGGTTTGTTGAAAGAAGCCTTAGGGGAAAAAAAATATAAGTGCCCAAGGCTGGGCCTTTCAATCTCTAATTGGTATCTGACCTAGTTTGAAAAGATGTCATGCGTTTTGTGACTTTCCCTTTCATTTCAACAAAGTGTTGTCTGTACTCAGTGCTTCTAAAAATTTGGTTGCTTACTTGTTCAGACAAAGGTTTAAGAGAATGATTCATGAATAGCCTATAGTTACTCAGAAGTGTAGAAGTGACTGTTCCAAACTGGAAGTTAATCTTTTTTCACTGCTAAAGCCTGTTCTGAATTCTGATATGACACTTCTAGAATCACAAATATCTATTTTTATAGTATGAAGGATGAAGAAGAACAGATGTGCCCCATTTGTTTGCTAGGCATGCTGGATGAAGAGAGCCTAACTGTGTGTGAAGATGGCTGCAGGAACAAATTACACCACCACTGCATGTCAATATGTACGTTGTTGTCTTTGTCTTATTAAGTTCTGGTGACTCTAAATATGCGGAAGTATTATAACTTAGTGCGTTTTCATTGGGTTTTTTGTTTTAAAAGCAAAAAACCAGAAACCTGCTTTTAAGTGATGACTGGTAGCTCTTTGTGAGAGTTTGGTATCATTTGGGTACTATTGATATGCCTTGTTTTATCAGTTACTCACAAATAAAGTTTGTAATTTGATGCTTTGAGAAAGAAGTTAACTGAAGGGCTAGAGGTTTGAGCCTCTTTTACCTGAGTGAAGAGATTATGTCCAGTTAGAGCAAGGTTAGGAACAGACTTTCAGCCCCCTGTGACTTGTCATTAGAATGCATGAAAGACATCTACTATCAGCTGAAATTACCTAGTGAATTACCGACTATGTTTACATACTACATTAAATGAAGTATATAAATAGCTACAGTTTGCTTTAACAAATAAAATGCCATCTCCCATATTTTAATACTTTTTTAAAAGTATTGCCTATGTTTGAAGAACAAAAGGAACTACATTTCAGTTCATAACTTTTAATATCAATTCTAGTGCTAAATGGAAACATTTCTGCATGCCAAAAATGTTTAAATGCCCATATTTATCAAGGTGCTGCAAATGGCTCAGTTCAGAAGCATTTATCCTGAAACTAAAATTCTTCAGTAAAAATTAGAAATAGCAATGCCATCTTCTGGTTTTACACATTGTAAATACACACTGTATTATCCTGTTGCTGTATTGCAGGGGCAGAAGAATGCAGAAGAAACAGAGAGCCACTTATCTGTCCTCTTTGTAGATCTAAATGGAGATCTCATGATTTCTATAGGTAAGGATTCAGTCTGTGTATAACAAACTATCTGTTTCTGGATCCTCAGTTGATGTTTCTAAAATATGCTGAAGTATTTACTTCAGTAAATGTTTCATTTGTTAATTCACGTTATTTGTTGTTAATGTGTAGTCATGAATTGCCAAGCCCTGTGGATTCTTCTGTTCTCCGTGTGGTTCAGCAACAAACTCAGCAGCAATCTATAGCTGGATCACAGAGAAGAACCCAAGATAGCAATTTTAACCTTACTCATTATGGGGTCCAGCAGATCCCTTCTGCCTACAAAGATTTAGCTGAGCCATGGATTCAGGTAATTTCACTTTGTAAAAGAAGCTTCAAATGTAAAAACTGATTTTGAACTGTTTTGCTAGATTTGTCAGATCAACAATTCAAAAATTTGTTTTGAATCCCATCAGCTTTATGGTTGATTATTATTGGAAATAATTATATTTAACTTGCTTCATAAGAGAAGGTTTTCCAGTCTTGTTTTAACTGGGGTTTCAGTTTTGGACTTCATCTCAGGTCTCAAATTAAAGGTCCATGTAATAAAATGTATTCTTAACTCTAGTTTTGGTTGTGCAAGTTCCCATAAATACAAAGTTGGCACTTATTGTTACCCAAGTTGTGTTGCAGGAGCCGAATGACCTAAATAACCTTTAGAGTCTAGAGTGCCTCAGCTGAGCAGGGGTCACACTTAAAAGTGGGAGAACTCGTATTGCCTATATTTCTGCTGTAATTTTTGTCTGGTATAGCCGGACCTTGATTTCAGGGTTGTTTATACCAACATCTACAAACAAACTCCATACTGAATAATTAAAATTCAAAGTGAATGAAACCATCCATACAGTCATCCTCCTGGTTCTCTTAACAGAGTTTTTGGACAACCAATGACTTATCATTTATGATGTTTCATTTCTATCACAGAATCTTTTTTTAAGACACTGTACCTTCTGATACATTTTTGCTGTCAGACTTCTTACGGTGATTTTTCACCAGAAACATTTCTTTGCTCTTTTTGATTGCTCTTCTTAGGTACTTAAGTTGCAATATTACTCAATTTGACTCTTGTAACGTTGCTTTTTCCTTGGCAGGTATTTGGAATGGAGTTGGTTGGCTGCTTGTTTTCTCGAAACTGGAATATAAGAGAGATGGCACTTAGACGTCTTTCCCATGATGTTAGTGGTGCTCTATTATTGGCTAATGGTGAAAGCACTGGAAATTCTGGAAGTAGCAATGGAAACAACACAAGTGCTGGAGCTCTGGGAGCAGCTAGTGGGTCATCTCAGACCAGTATCTCAGGAGATGTGGTGGTGGAATCCTGCTGCAGTGTGCTGTCCATGGTCTGTGCTGACCCTGTCTACAAAGTGTATGTTGCTGCTTTAGTAAGTAGTTTACTTGTATTTTAGTAATTTCGAAGTTACTTATTTGGAAAGAGAGGAGATACATGAAGTCAGGAATCCTAGTAATTGTTGTTGAGTACCACTGATGGCTTAACTTTTAACCATCATCTGAAAGTGGGATGAACAAAATCCTCAGTGAGGGTGAAATGGCATGACTCCACTGGCCAAACATAGCTACAGTGCTAAGTATTACACTACTTGTATGACTAGGTTCTTTCCAATCTAAAGAATACATGACTAATTCTTTCAGTGAATATGTAGTAAGCTATTTATCTTTTGAACATTTCACTGATACTTTGAATGCAATTTATATAAAACTATTTACAACTCCTTAAAAAAAGAATTAAAAAAAAAAATTGTGCAGCTAATTTGATTTCCTGATTGCTTTTTTCCTTTCTCTCAGAAAACTTTAAGAGCCATGCTGGTATATACTCCCTGTCATACTTTGGCAGAGAGGACTAAACTACAGCGACTTCTCAAGCCAGTTGTTGAGACAATACTAGTTAAATGTGCAGATGCCAACAGGTATGGCGTTTCTTGAATTTCAAATTCATTTTGGATTGTTACTGAAATGTCTTGAAGCTTCATTTGTTCCTATTTATGTGGAACTAGGAGACCATTTATAGTTGGTGAAATAAAATGTGTGGATCATAAGTATAAATATATGATGTTGTTACTAAAGTCTAATTGCCACCAACAAACTTCTGGCTTGAAAGATGTAGGTTTTCATAGAATCATAGAATCATTA
>NW_009195638.1:0-8621 GCF_000690835.1 Fulmarus glacialis | reverse complement strand
TCTCTTCTCCCAAGTAACTAGCAAGAGGATGAGAGGAAGTGGCCTCAAGTTGCCCAAGGGAGGTTTAGACTGCACATTAGGAAAAATTTCTTTACTGAAAGAGTGGTCAGGCCTTGGAACCCCAGGGAAGTGGTAGAGTCACCATCCCTGGAAGTATTTAAAAGATGTGTAGATGAGGCACTTGGAGACATGGTTTAGTGGGCCTGGTGGTGTTGGGTTGACGATTGGATTTGATGAACTTAGAGGTCTTTTCCAACCTTAATGATTCTATGATTCTATGATTCTGTGATTCTATGATTCTGTGATTCTATAATTCTATGATTCTAATATGCCCTCTTGCACTGCTTTGTCCCTTAAGTAGTAAAGACAATTTCTGCTTTTTCTTTTGACTCAGTAGATAGGGGATCTGTGTTTTTATGTTAGAGTCCTGCCCTCTGGATCACCTGAGCTGCAGACCGTGAGTTTAAATGTCATCTGGCCATGCATGCATGATGTCCTTGCTTATAGCTGAATCAGGTTTGTGGGTGGTGATGGCAGTATCTCAGTGCTGGCAAGACCTGCTTTACACTAAGGCAATATTTTCACTGTCTTCCAGTGAACAGTTTTCTACCTCCGCGAAAGGTAGAAAAGAGAAAGTGGCCTTCACTATCTCTCAGGCATAGAAAACTTTTAGTATTGTCATCCTACTAAAAAGACATTCCTAACCTCATTTCTTCCAAAACTCTTTGGCCTCTGATGTCCTGACTACCTAGGTGT
The DNA here is from genome assembly GCF_000690835.1 of Fulmarus glacialis. Lineage (NCBI taxonomy): Eukaryota > Metazoa > Chordata > Aves > Procellariiformes > Procellariidae > Fulmarus > Fulmarus glacialis. The sequence continues at coordinate 7,865 of NW_009195638.1, read as the reverse complement.
TGTGAAATCTGTACAATGACTGAACAAGTGAAGCCATGGGCTGAGGGGATAGGATTTGCAGCAGCATCCAAAATCCTTAGATCTGGGATGGGGGAAGTGGGACCGATGCTGAGATTCACAGCAGCAGTGAGGATCAGCACTGGGATGACAACAACATGGGAACAGAAGAGAAATAGCATTGGATCCCATGACGTGGGTGAATACCTCGGCCACCATGGGGCAGGGAGCTGCAGTAGTGGGGCTGCTCTGCAAGGGAAGGTGGGCCTGGAGCTGAGGAACAACAAGGCAGGCAGGGCAGTGGCCCTCAGACAAAGGCCCCATCCCATGGTACCCAAGCAAGAGGAGCAGCGTAGGTCTGGTGATGGCAGCCAGGAATAGCCAATGGCCCTGGTTGCCAGACAAGTCTGTGGTGGTGGAGCAGGTCAGTGGTGATGGGAAGGCAAGTCTACAACAGGTCCGCATGGTGCAAGGCTGGGCACAGGCTGTAGCATGGGCAAGGACTGTGAACCAGGTCTGAGCCCAAATGCAGCTCCTGAGCCAGGGGAAGCCTCCTGGCTCTTTCTCACACAGCTCTTACCCAGCAGGTGGACCCAAGGTTACAGCCACACTGTGCCAAAGCTGGTCTTGAGCACCCACAGTCAAAACGTCGGAGGTGGGAAGAGTCTGCAGAACCTGTTTGTGCATGCAGGTTTTTGGGAAAGACTTGGTACAAACAGTCACTACTCATTCTGTTCTGCCTCTCTGCAGCTAAAACTAAAAAAAAACAAACAAAAAATCATGAGGCAAAGAGGAAAACAACGTGATCCTGACATAATAAACTTGCAGCACTCAGCAAACAATGCCTGGAGGTGCAGTTCCAGTTTCTCTTAGGACACCTAACGGATTTTATATGGCCACTCAATGGAGAAACCTAAACGTTAATCAAAGATTTGGGACGCCTGCTGCCTTTCCTGTATGAGTTGGATTCCAGGACAAAGCCCTGTTAAAAGCCCTAACCACTAAGGTTTGATATGAAAAGTCTAAGCATTGCCATCCCTACCCACGCTGGTTCGCACTCAGGAGAGGAAGAGGTGAAAAACCCTCCATCGCTAACAGGGGAGGCATCTAGAGAGCCAACTAACAAAACGCTGGCCCTACAGCCATAGATAGTAGCACACCTGAGCAGGTCAGTAAGGATCTCCCTGGAGCATCCTCGTCAACTTAAGCAGCTAAATTCTGCCTCTGTGACATTTAGTGGGGTTGCAGCCCTTCCTGAGAACACTTGCTGTGGATTCAAGCACACATAAATGTCTCAATGTCCTTGGTTGCCCAAGGCCGGTTCAACACTTGGGACAATTATGTTTCACTGAGTGGGTGGGGGTCAGGTCCCCATCTACTCAGCAGGGATAGTGTTGAAGTTGACTGCTGCTTAAGTCTGATTCTTCTTTCACACCTTTAACTAGACCTTTACTTAAGTAAAATGTTTAAGTCTGATGTGTTCAGGTGTTTGCTTTTTGGCCTGCTTTCACATTTCATTCTTTTCTTCTAAGTTAATTGTAATGCAAAGTAATAATTGTATCTTTGATTTCCAGGTATTGCTTTCTTTTGATGTCTCACATGACTGCTTGTATTTATGTCTTCTGCGTGTAACAGCATTGATTCACTGTGTTTCAGGTCCCACTACATAGCAATATGACAGACCATCTTTCCTTGAAAAACCTGTCTGCAAATTGACAGACAGTGGAAAAAGGTGAGATGTTTACAGACTTACTGACATTTAAAACAGCAAACATCTGCATGTGTAATTGTGTAGGTAGCATATCATTACCTAGTCTAAAAATATCTTTTTTAAAGTTCATTTGTACCAAAGAATAAATATTTTTATTAACATACACTTAGCCAAACCATCAGACTGCAAGCCAAATCAGTGCCAAGAAACCACTTTTTTATAGTTACTAAATACACCATGGAGATGCAGTTTAAATTTAAAACACCTAACTCTTAAGCCAGAGTAAAATTTTTACTAATGGAAGATTCTATTTTTTTTCAAAATGTTCAGAAAAGTTCCTACCTGAACAACCTTCAGTCCTCTTGATATCCAGTAAGCGCAGAATATTTTTCTTACCCAAATTAAATTGCTTTGTTTCAAAAGCCTGTTCTGAAGCTTGGCCCCACAGGTGTTTGACCATGGTTTTCTGGGAATTCTGCTCTGCGTCCTCTGTGGTGCCTGTGTTTGGTGGTGTGATTCAAAATAATTCTGATTCTGGAAAGATTGATTACCCCCACAAAAGAGTTCTGGTGCCTTCACACCCCACTCTGGCAACCGTCTGTTCACCAGTATTGCAAGACTGGCGGGTGCTTTTTGTTTTGCTTCACTAAAAGTTAACACTAAACCGCCAAATTAATTTCTTAAAGGCAAATATAAATATCACATGCCATGAGCAAACTGTTGAGTTAACAGCATTTTGCAAGCCTAATTTGGAAAGAATACAGATTTTAGGGACTAATTCATGTGTCCATGGAATGTTTTAATCAATATAAGAAGCCAAGATCTATGTCTATACATGAAAGATTTATCCCCAACATAAACATGGGAATTGCAAAGGTTTTTATGTAGATTATGTTCATATACAGGTGCATATTTTGTGAGAAGCAGACCTAAAAAAGACCCTCTAGCCTCAACTGTAACAAAATTAAAATAACAGGTATATATACTATCTTTAGATAAGTTCTTTGGATGTTGTGCTTTAGTTTGTAATATTCATTTCCCGTGCTGAAAATCAATTAATCACAGCTTTTAACTAAATAGGTTAGTTGCTATTCATGATTTGCAAAAGTCTGAGCCACCCAAAATACTTATTCATGGAAATTAGAGATGGAAAATATATGTTAAAGAACGTCTTTATTTAAATTAAATATAATATTAAGTCAAATGTATCTTCACATAGGAAAAGTACCATGTGTAAATAATTCTTGAATTTAAGATGATTAGGAAGCTCATATGCTGCTATTCTGATATTTTATATATAGTCCGTGTGTGTGCACGTGTGCATGGAAATATACTGTGAAAGAAAACATATGATTGCACATTGCTTTCACTATTTTTATGCATCCAAGTTAAATAAATATGAATTGTAAATTCATCAGTCAGGAGTAGTTTAAGCTTTTGACCTGATGGGTGGTCTGGAAGGGCTCTCAGTATGATTTTAATGATTATTTTTTATGATGTTTATGATATTACTGTTATCAAATCTGTGCTTCTCAAAAGGTACCGCATGGCAAGGGCAGTTTCTGAAAATGGTGTTCTAGATCTAGAAGTAGGAGAGGAATCAGGGATGTACACAAAATGGAAGCAGTCACAGGCAAAGACCAAAAGGAACCTTAGAAAATAATGCTGATAATAGGAACGCTTTACAACTGACTTCCCGGCAGTCTTACACTTGCTGATATAAGCAGAAAATGGAAAGGGTCCTGGATAACAGCCTGCCACCTATCCACTCGAGGGCCTGCTTCATGGTACCGCACGTCAGCTGCTCCACAGTCCGTTCAGTCCTAGCTACAAGTACACCTCCCCACGGCTATAAATGAATGATCACAGCTGCAGTGATACTGAAATGACTAGCCAAGTCAGTTTATGGACAAACTAGTAGTTTCTGAAAAATGACAGTTCCTTCATGATCACATCACTTTTCCTGCCATCACACTTTACTATGCTTTCAATTACTGTTGTAATACTAATTGTTCTCCTCCTATAGAAAAATTAATCATATTAATTACATGACAAACAGAGGTCTAAAGCAGCACAAAGGAGTGATTCACAGTATTCCTCTCATTTTTCTCTTTGCTCTATCCAGCCACCCTCCACAATACAGTAATTAGTAAACACAGGGCTTCTGTACCCCTATCTATAGGGATAGTAATTAGTATACACAGGGCTTCTATATTCCTATCTATGTTGCTTTGATTCATAGCCTATTAACCTATGATTTGATTCAAGAGTACCGTCAGGAAGTATAATGGCACTTTTAAATCTCGACTGGTTGCTTGCTAGTCAAGCTGCCTATTGTCTTTGAAGAACTGTTCTTGGCACCAGGCTTTAAAGAAGTCAAGCTGCAGAACTGTTTGATTTCTTATAAGAGGTGCAGAACTGTGCAAGCAGATAACCTGAAATGATTCAATGCGTGATTAAGAATGTTATCTTGGAGCTAATTTTCAATAAAGCCTTAACAGGTGGAATAAATCTTTAACAAGTCCTAGAATCTAGGGTCACGTCATTAACTTTTAATGTATATTAAATCATTAATACAATCTCTGAATACAATCTCTGCATATGAGAAAGAAACCACTGCATAGAATAGCAGTTATCAACAACCTGCTGCCAAGATAGGAAGGTTTCTGTTGTTTGAGCACTTGTGATCTATGTCTTGGAGTAATTTCTGTTGCTCTTGAACCTGAAATTTCAAGTGGTTGGCAGCTGGAAAGAACCTCACCGTTTTGTTTGTTTTACAATGGTCTGCCCCAGGCAAAACACTTTCATATTGACAAGACTCCACTTTAGAAGATACATTACACTAAAATATGTTTGGCAAGCTTTGTAAACAGAAAAAAAGGGCTCTTGCCAGAGACAAGAGGAAGAAAATCCGTCATTAAAAGGAAAAAGGATACGGTATCCAATGGCAGTGAAGAACTACCATACATTACATAGGATAGATGTTAAAATTAAGCACTGGCAGTGTAGTTATCTACAACAGAGAGAAAGAAGCCCTTAAAAGGAGTGAATCGTTTCTTCCTAAAATGGACACTGAAAGTAGCCAGAGTAATATACTTCTACTTCCTATAGATAGTAAAGGCAGTCTAGGTAAGATGGTCAGATGTAAAAATTTACATTTTCAACTGTACATGTGTACAGCCAAATAAGAGGAATCCCATCTACAGGATCACATGAAGTTTGATACCTGTTACCTAAACCAATAAAGACAGATGTTTTACATTGAATACAAAAGGTAAATGAAATTGTTAAAAGTAGAAAAGCATGGGTATTATGAGAGCTAGGACTGATATGCAGGCTCAAGGCAGATGGGATAACCACCGTGTTCATTGTTCTATAAAACACACAAGTAAAACTCTAGTGACTTAAATGATGGAGGCTGACATTTTCAAAGGAGCTTCAAGACTCCTTGTAAATTCCTGGATTTTATGGCAGTGTTACAGGAAGGCATGTCTAATCCTACCTTACAGTAATGGAAATTGGTACCTAAGTTCCCTGGCATGGCATTTTCAAAGAAGCTTGAATCAGTACAGTAGCAGAGAGCAGCAGAAGACATTTCTAGTCAACATTCTACCACTGTTTTTTTAAGAGGCATTTCCTAGAAATGCCTGAACAAAGCCTGAACCAAAGCCTACTCCAATCAGTTGTGTGGGGGTATTCATCATTTTGGAGTTTCAGTTTCACAAAAGCGAAAAACTTGAGTATCTTTAAGTGTATTTCTTCACATAAATGAAATACTTTCCTTCAACCAACACAAAATACATTTAGGCACAGATTCAACAGAATGTTTTACTCTTAGCATTGCTACCATGAATTTCAATGCCTAAAATACATCCTTATGGAAAATGTCAAAAGATTTAGGACTGTAAACACTCTGTTGGTGTTGGCCTCTAGTCCTCATATGTTTCATTACATTTGTAATATATAAAATACATGCACCGTGAAGGTTTACCTACCTAATTTGCAAGGGAAGACTGCAAATCCTGCTGATTCTGCTTCAGGAAGGATCAGCTTCCTGAAAGCCCTCACATCGCTGAGACTGGTGCAATCTGGTGCTCTATAAAAGCAAAATATTTACTCTTCCAAAGTGGTGCTTAAGCCCAAGATACTGCTGCCAGAAATTCACAGTATTTAGAAAGAGTTTAATTCAAAGGCAGGATTTATTTTTAATGTGATTTCCCCCCAATGGGAGAAATCTCAGCAGGGGACAAGGAAGACAATACCTCCAGGAATGTGGTTTCTTGAAAAGAAAAGTGAGTTGCAGGAGGGCTAGGCAAACCAAGAGCTGCATTAGAAATCCTAAAACTTAACGCATTTGAATCCTTCTTCCTTCCTTCTGCCCTTCACCCAACTTTCCACTGGCACAAGCTACAGATATTTAGCTTGCATCTTAGAGTTAATATTCAGGGGGTGGGGAGAAGGAAATCCATTCACAAGGCTGCAGATCAAAGCGTGAAATTTCATGACATACAGACATCTTATCAGAGATCACTGACTCAATTTTTAAAGCATACAGACAGTCTGTGGGCTTTCTGGCTCTCACTTATATACATATTTCTAAGTGAGTGAAGTCAATCCTTAGAGATTTTTCATGAGTCATTCCCCATCTAAATATTCTTTCTTGGTGCTAGGCTGATTCATAAGCAGAGAATCTTCAGTTTCTTGAAGTTGTTCTATGTGTCTTCTAGGCCTTTAGTTTAAAAATGTTGATTTAAGTCAGTGCTTAAAAGCCTTAGTAAATGATTAGAAACAGTTTTGCCTCACAGCTGTAACTGCTGACCAATCTAATCCATAGATTACTCAAAAGAGCTTTGAATCACCACCTGGCTGGTTCTGTTTTGTACGATTTTAAAACTACTTTTATAAGAATAGATCTGTATAGACATACATAACTACTAAAAACCAAAAATAGAACAGTTTTACTAAGGGACTAATACTGTGTCTCATGTTCCAGGACTTTACTGGATTTATTGCCATCAGAATTCTGTAACGCCAAGCTATTCCTTTAGCATGTGCTTGCTCCCATTATGATTACATGTAAAGTTTCATGATCTTTTCAAACCCCGTTTTTTTCAAGGGAAAAATTGAACACGCAGGATAGAATTGCCTACGGACATGTATTTTTAGAATAGCTATGAACAGTAATATTATATAAACCTCAGTTAAATGAAATATTCCTTCTAGCTTTATACTGGGCACTTGCAGTGTATCTGGGGATAGGATATGCAGATGTATGACTTGAAAGATCATCCTACACTTATGGCTTTCCCTGCTGAATTTAGAAAAAGTCTTGCTGACATCTCATCAAGCAGCAGAACACTTAAAATTGTTGTGGTGCATTTTATTCACAGGGTTATTAGTATGGAAACGGGCCTTATTTCCTCTATATTTTATACCATAAACCTGCATTTGGGGATCCCTGGCTGTTGCAGACTGTTTCTAAAAGATCCATAAAAGGTCATTAAGCTCAGTCTGAATTTAGAAAAAGTCTTGCTGACATCTCATCAAGCAGCAGAACACTTAAAATTGTTGTGGTGCATTTTATTCACAGGGTTATTAGTATGGAAACGGGCCTTATTTCCTCTATATTTTATACCATAAACCTGCATTTGGGGATCCCTGGCTGTTGCAGACTGTTTCTAAAAGATCCATAAAAGGTCATTAAGCTCAGTGTTAGTATGTTTACATCTGCTTTAAAAGGAAGAAAGTGTAGGAGTCTAGAAATTTAATGTGGCTAAAACCCAATCAAGGTTATGAGTCCACATGCTGCCGATACATACACAGAATTGCATATCACTGGTTTTAATGGTATGTAAATGGATGGTAAGTGACGAGAAGAAAACCCAGAGACAGCTGTCAGAATGAGGACTGGTAGAAGAAAATGTTCAGGCCAGCAAGGACCAATGGCCAGATCCATGAAAGGACAGATGGAAGGACTGTGTATCTAAGTCATGTACCTCTGTGCGGGTAGAAATACTTCATCTGGCAGGGCAAATTAGCCCATGTAGAACTAAGGGCTACAGCTGATAGAGTTCTTATTCATGAACTATGCTGCACTGTACCATGCACGGCTTAGACAGGTGTACTCCTTGCTGAGTGAAAAACTGGCTGGATGGCC
>NW_009195637.1:0-28890 GCF_000690835.1 Fulmarus glacialis | reverse complement strand
GGGATGCGGGCGGCAGCGCCCCGGGGGGGCCGGGGCACCCACCGGGCTGGGGTGGGGGCCTCCGCTGGGATGCCTCCTGTGCCCCCCGCCTTCCTTGAGGGCAGGAAGGGGCTTGTGAGGTGGCTTATTCCCGTGGTTCTGCCCGGGAACTGGTGCCCTTCCCAGGCACGGGGTGTGAAAGTTAGATCAGTTAGTCCTTCCTCTTGAATGCTGTCAACAGAGCTGAGGAAAGTGGGGTGTTGTCTGGGGAAGAATAGGGCTTCAAAGTACATAAAGCGTGTTTTAAGCTCCGTCACGTTTCTGGGCCAAAAAGCAGTGATTTGGATGGTAGTGAGTCACCAAGCCACAAACAGTGCTTTACTCTCAACTCCCCTTGTGCCTGCAAGACTCCTAAATGAACGTTACTGGTGTGATGAACTGTGCTGTGGCTGTCGCCATGCGGAATAGATGTGCATCTGCCATGCAGAATAGATGTGCATCTTCCGTATCCTTTAGGAGCGAACACATCCCATTAAATTAAGCTGGATGGGAGCGTTACCTTATGGCTAGTTTGCTGGATTGGAGGAAAGGAGTAGCTGCACATGATGTAGCAGTCTGTTACTGAGTCAGAAGCAGTATCGCTCTGGTTTTGGATAATGTTTTCTGTTTTCATAGGTGGCTTGAGATAAGTGGTTTAAAAAAACGCATGGAAAGTGTTTGTTCCCCCATCTTCCTGTGCACACCCCTTCTGATTCATTGACAGGCTGCTGCATAACGTAGGTTGTTCCTTTTCCCCAATGGGACAACTAGTTGTAGGAACAGGCTTGGAGGAGAGTGTGCTTTCTAAGGCCACAACCTTGGTGGTTTGCCTTTTTGGTGGTACTTCTGTAAGTAGTAGCAGTAGGTGGTACTCCTACTAGTCTTATGCCTTTTTCTTTCTGATTAGCGTTGGGGACTGTTTTGCTGTATGTGCGTACCCTATATGTCGCTCCCTTTCTTTCTGGCCGTAATTTTCCAGTTAGTACTGGAATCTCCTGATTTGTGTCTGCGACTCCTTTCTCAGGCAGTCCTGACTGGCTTTGTGCAGGAAAAGTCCTTGGAAATCTACTGTACTCTGAGCAAAAGTATCTGGGAGTTCTCCAAAGTTTTAACCTCAAGAGGATTACAGTAAGTTGGATTTATGTTTTGAAGTACAACTTAGTTGTTATAGGTGATAAAAACCTCCTGGAGTGATAGAGCAATTTCCATACAAGTCCCTACCATTGGTCTGCGTAGTATTTTTTCCCCTTTGCTGCTGACAGTATGCTCACACTTTGATTTCTTCTTAGCATGTTATTCTAGCATGCAATGGAGGTGTCTTAAAATGACAAGCGAAATCAAACTGTTGAGAGCCTGCATATAATTATTGAAGTGGGCCATTCTGCTGCTACTAATGATGGTCTGAAATTCATTTGTCATGTGGGATTTGTAGTGCTTTTTATGTCCTGCCTCAGGTGCTTGGTGTTATAATAAACTGTTGTTTGGCTAGTACTGTGTGATTTTTAAAAAAAGCTAAAATGCAAAATTCTATTATATTTGCTGTTTTCTTCATGCTAGAAAAGCAGAGGCTGCAGAGCAAAGTTTGAGGAGCTTCCTGCATAGACAGATTTCCTTTCTGGAAGGAACGCATTACTTTAACTGGAAAAGAGCTTTAGAAGTTTCCATGTCCTTTTCTGCTGGAGAGGAATTTTTTTTCAGTTACTGAAATGAAAATAATTTCCAAGTATATGTGTGGTGGTGGTGTTGTGTGTGTTTGGTTCTGTGTGGTTTGTTTGTTTTTTTAAATCCTGTACCTTCAGGTAGAAGAATCGATTTGATTGAGTTGTAAGGTGCAGTAGGCTTTGTTGATATTCAGATCTATATTGCTCTAGTTATGAGGGATTTATGTGACTTAATGTAGTAAGGTTATGAGATTTAAATTTGCCTTAATGGCATTCGTTTGATTATACTGTGAAAGTATAATCTTTTCTATAACTTTAAACTGTAAAATACAATTTTTTCCTAAAGTGCCCTGTAGAAGATGTCACAGTCTATTAGGATTACTGGAGCAGTTTCTGACTCTGAAAATTGTTGCTCTAATTGTGGAGCTACAACATAGTCTTGTGCTAATGCTGGGCTTTTTTGGGGGGGGTTGGGAGAATGGTGGGGGGAGGGAGGGTTTTTTCATCTAATTACTTTGAAACTATTATTAAACTTTCCTTTCTGCAAGCAGTTGCTTATGTCACCTTGATTCACAAATGATGAAATTTACTTTTAATGGTTGTATCTTTGCATGAATGGGAAGGTTGAAGAGAATATCAGTCTCTAAATGAGACTTGGATTGCTCTTTAACATAAGGCCTTTAAAGCTTCAATCTACTTATATTCCACATGCGGCCTAGAACTCCTATTTGGGGAGAGAGACCAGAGGAATGATTACTTCCTTGATGTATGTTTTGTGCATAACCATATTAAGATTTTGTACAGTAAAGTATAATAAGAGCTACCCTGTCACTCTTCTTTATTCCTGGCATGGCCCAACACCAAACTACGCTAGCCTTGTTTTACTGAGTAGCTGACAGCAGGCAGAAGTGTGCTATTTACAGCCATCAGGATAGCTCGAATGCATTGTGGAGCTCTGCATTGGATGCAGAGAATAGAAGTGGTGGGAGCAAAACAACTGGCAACAAAACTGATGCCAAACTATTTGGAGAGTAGACCTGGCAGATATATTTATCTACGATAGCAATGATTTAAATAGTTTCAGCTCTTCTTCACTGGACAGTGTAATAGCTCTGCGAACTCCTCTTTCATTTTTAAGTGGGAAGTACTTTTGAAGAAGACTCTGTGACAGTTCTGGGTTTTGTGGAGAAGCAGGGCTTCAGTGATGACTGAGTGTGTGAAGCAAAGAGAATTCAGGTGTTTCAAGCAACGATGTTTCATGCTGCCTGCTGTCATTTGGGAGATGGACAAGCAGAAGAGTTTGATTCTCTTGAATAGGGGATCAAGGGTCTAGTGTGAAGGTTCAGCATTAAGGTTTCAGCCTATTGCACAAAGGCAAAATATTGTATGTGGACCAATCTGAAATGAAGCAGGAGTTGGGAGCTAAAGCATGTGGGCAAGGCTGAAGTTTCTAGCTCCTAGCTCCCGTTGCCTGGCATGGAAGTAAAATACTGTTGGTGAGATGATTTAAGAACTCTTTTTCTCAAGGAACAACATTTTTTTTTTTAATGACTGCAAAGTTTCCGACAACATATATAAAACAAGGAAAAAAAACGTGTTAGCAAATGTTAGTTGGAAGTTTGCTGGCCTCAGTTGTGAGGAGAGCTGCTAGAACAGATCTGTAGGAATTCAGTGTGCCAACTGGCAAGCCAGTGAAATTCTACACAGGGGTAACTTCAGCACATCACTGGATACTGTGCGTTTACTTCCTTCAGGTGCTAAGTACAGGAGACACCAGTAATCCAGGCACTGCAGACACCTGCGATAAGGTACAGCAATACTGAACACAGACACAGGAGGGGAGAAAGAAGTTTACTCTGACTTGTGTCTGGTATAAATCGGTTACTGTTCATTTTTCAAGAAGCAGTCAGTTTTGTAATTGGCTCTTCTACAGCTATGGGATTTTTCTGGATTTGGGAAGGGGACACAGATCTATGCAAATTGTAGTTTCTTTCTTCAGAGTGGAAACTAGCCCTCACTTTGCATATGGTTACCTGGAGGTGACAGAGAAAGGAGAGGTAAAGGCAGTTTTCCCACTGAGGCCAGTCTGTCTGGGAAATATAATAGGAGATAAGTGGCCAACTTCATGCTGTCTTGATTCCAGTGTGCTGTGGGAGGGTGAATAAAGCTCTTCCAAGCTCCTTCAACACTTGAGGCAGGAGACATGGGGGACCATATCCCAGTAGAAGCAGAGCACGGAGCAGGCAATAGCTTGTTTGATTGCCTTGTCATGTAGTCAGTGCAGTCAGCATTGTAGATGCCCCATGTGGAGCGTAACTGTATTTGCCTGTTTCTTGAGTCTTCCTGCCTCACTTCAGGGACTGTCTCTAAGCTTTTTTTAAAAAAAATCTGTAATAGTTATTCATCATCATCAGTGGCATTTAGACTCGTTGCTTTTTCATCCTCTTCCCTGCCTCCCCCTCCACAGTGAATCACAGAAGGACTATTTTTCTTAATCATTAACTGTAGGTGTTAGCACACCCTAGTGCAGGCAGCTCAGGAGGAAAATTTAGCAGACAGCTGTCTGGCAATTTGGAATCAAATCAGAAGTACTTTTCAGGATTCGAATAAAAAAATTATTCTCTGTAAACAAAAAGAATATATGTAGCAACTGCAAGATTCTTTTTCTACAAATATGAAGTACAGTTAGGTTGATGTAATTGTTATCAGAAGGGGAGGTGGTTATGAATTGGCCCCACCTCACAGTGAAATATTGTGACTTTTTTTTTTCCTTTGTGATACCCCATGTTTGATATTCATCTCACAGGTGCTCTTTGGTATTGAGCTGTAGAACTCCATTTTGGCTTCTGACCATGGCTTGTCTGTTCATGGAGAGTTATTCTGAAATAAGTTTTGTGCTTTAAATTCACATCTTGGCTTAATTCAAATTAACTTTAAGTGTGGGTACAAAAGCCTTTAGGAACAAAGTTACCACTCTTCTCAAGAAAATGTAGTAGATTAATAATACAATTAAAGTTGGAGTTTATGTATCTGAGGCCAGTCCCAACTCACTACGTGCTTGTAAGAACTGACACAATATTGATGAATGGGACAGAGGACAGATTCTGTGCTGGTCTTACCTTCTTTGATCTTCTGGATCAAACATTTTTGATACTTCTCCAGCTTTCTGAAGGACTGCCACAAACACTTAAAAGATGATCTAATTATTTTTTCAAGTGGAAAATCCAAGAAATCAAAAGAAAAAAACCCCAAACATTGAACTGCCCCATAAAGACTTAGCCTTATTACCTCTCACTTTCTGTTCTATTTCATGCTTTCCCATGCCATTTTTATATTTGCTATATGGTAATTCTCAGACTTAAGGATGTAGGAGCAAATACTAATTTATTCATGAAGAATGTGGAAAATGCCTGGGTTAATAAACCAAGGAGCTCATCTCCTATTCTTAAGCTGATACGAAGAGTTAAATCAGTCACCAGTGTTGGATGGCAGGACGTACAGTTAACTTATAGAGTAAGCTTTACTCTTGCCATAATCTTAATTAATGTAACAATACAGATATTGAGATATTTTGAGACCCTGCCGTTGGCCACTTGAGGTGAGAGGGAAATATTAGCAGAAAAAAGACCTTCTGGATGAGGCTTTCCTTTCACCTGGGCTTTTGGGTAAGCCCCCAAACTATCATGGTGATATGCTGAGTGTCCAAAACTGGCAGGGAAGTTTAGAGAGCGGTGTTACATAGGGGGAATGCTGACCTCAGGTGAGAGAACACGCGTGTTGGCTTTTTCCTTCTTCCTTGCGATCATTCAATGGGTAACTCTGAAGAAGCTGGTTAGAGCATTTAAAAACTGACCAGTGGCTTCCAAAGTTGCCTGGAATACTAAAAAATACCCACTTAGTTGGATTAGCTGAAGAAGCATAACTGATAATTATATTGTAAGCTAAACATCTAGTTTGAAAACAGAGAGAACTGCGAGACCTAACCATGTGAAAAGTGTCCCAGTGCCTGCAAAAAATGGATCAGGGATCCATCTGGCTCAGGTGTTCCCTAATTCTGGAAATCTTGGTGTTGCAAACATGAATAATGTTCTTTGTTTCTCCCATTCACAGATTAAAGTACAATATAAAATGGAAACATTATTTTCACGCCTCTGGGGTAATGGGAATAAATAAATAAATAATTCAATACTATGATAGTGACCGTTCAGTTATAAAGAGCAAAGGAAAACGGAGAAGCAGAGTGGCTGGGTGAAGTTGCAGGTGACTCAGAACTGGCAGTGAAAAGTCACCTGGGAAGCTAATAAGGTGAGTAGTATTTTTTGTGTTCTGTGGAGATTTCTGTTTTCCTGTGGTAGATGTGTATTCTAACCAGTCAATGGAACAGCACAGAAATGCTGACCTGCTGTTGACCATGATGATTGCTACACAAAGACGTTTTGCAAGCAAGGTAATAGCTAGTGCTATTTGATGTGGGCCTCAACAGTCCTCCTTCTGCTGCGGTGCTGAAAACGGTTACTTAAATGCTGGTACTTTGCAATAAGGCAAACTTGTTGAAAGCCATTTATAACAATAGTTATGCTTCTAGTGCTTGAACAGAGGCCAGAACGAAGTTGGATTAAAGAGCATTTCGCCCTTGAGTTAAATGGCACTTTGCAAAAATGCTTATCCAGTTTGTATGTGCAAACATGGGACTTTAGGGCTCGCATTGCAGTGGTAAGGCTGGATCAAAGGTCAAGGTGCAAAATCTTTTGGTTACGAGAGCTGGAGAATAGAATGTGAAGAATGATGATATTGTACCAGATACAAGTAAAATATGTTTATGAATTTTATAGTTATAGAAATGCTTTATGTTTTTTTCAATTTTAATTTTCTGGCAGGTAAAATTTTGAGGGTACCTAAAATTCTCTAACTAAAACTGCCAAATGTGATTATTGAAATTCATGGGCCCAACCATTGCCAAAAATTCTATAACTGATTAACTGAAATGCAGCTATTGTAGGTGTGAATCTCAGGTCAGGAGAAAGTCTGTGCCTTCCCTTTTTACCTTTGATAATTGTTTAATGCACTTTCTATATGCTAATGAGCAGCTCTTTCAAAGTCATTGTTTTTATTATGCATACAAGCAACGGATAGCCTTTAAAGGTGAAATTCTGGATCAAAATGGATAATCTTCTTGTATTCCTGTTCACATCAAAACAATATGCAAGCTCACTTTACTCGATCTTAATTTTATTTTCTGTGCCTCTTAGATTGATGGAGGAAAGACTGGCACAGTATACGAGTGACACCCAATAATGTCTGAGAACCGGTACTCTTTTTGCTAGGATAGCTTTACATGCAAGCCAAATAATTACCTCCATTTGAAGAGAAAAATTATTTGAGAGGCTGTAGTGCTGGTTTGTCTGTTTGCTCAGTTGAAAAGATTGTTGAATGCGTGCTGCTGTAGCCTAAATTTTTGGATACTAAGAAATCCAAACTTGCTTTAGATGAAACTTTTGTGATTGGTGAAGACACTATGAGGGCACACTTGGCAGTGAGTTAAAGGGCTGAATAAGAGAATAGAGCTTCAACCAAATGTTCTATTTCTCTC
This sequence comes from Fulmarus glacialis, assembly GCF_000690835.1. Classification (NCBI taxonomy): domain Eukaryota; kingdom Metazoa; phylum Chordata; class Aves; order Procellariiformes; family Procellariidae; genus Fulmarus; species Fulmarus glacialis. The sequence continues at coordinate 21,621 of NW_009195637.1, read as the reverse complement.
TTCTTGCCTCTGTTTCAGATGTCATCTCTACCAAGGAGGGTGAAATCTGAAGCCAAAGCCCTTACGTCAGAAGATGATGAACTACCTTTATTTCTTAATTCGTAAGATTACTTTTTTGCTTAGGATTTTTTTTAAAGATTTATGCTAAGCATGAGCAATTGCATAAGAACACTCCATTTCTGAGAGGTTGATTAAAAAGCTTTAATGCACAAAACTTCAATCATAAACCACAAATTACCTATGCTGCTTCATGCTCACAGTGAAGATAGGATGAAACTGAATTGCCAGTTGTCCAAACAGAATCAGGTGTGTACACATCCCAGTGACCACCTTCAGGAAAGCTTGGTAAATTGTTCCAGACATTAGCTCTGCAACAGCATCAAAGGCCTGTGTTTGTTGAGTCTGCCTACCTTTCTGTTTATTTTTCCTGTTCGTTTCCTTTCGTGTCAGAAAACACTCAGACTGGCTTGCTTATGTATTTTTTTTTAATTCTTCTCGTAAGCAATATTGTTCACTCATTTGTTTTTCAGGAGTTCTGAATCAGAGGAGGAAGAGGAGGAGTGGGAGCCAAAAAGCAAAATTGCCAAGAGACCTCGGTTGCCAAAGAAAAATGAGGCAAAAACTAAAAAAGTTGCTGCTTCACGGTCAGCTGTGGCCAGGAAAAAGGTCAGGAAGGTAGCAATAAAAGAGGAAATGGTGAGTATCTGTAAGCAAGAGACATTTAATTACTGTGGTTGGCAAGTAACATGAGCAGAATTTTTCCAACTCTGGTTCCCTTGGTTGCCCGAGTCTGATCAGCTCATCTGATTCCACTGTTACTGTGAATATTCAGTATGTTTGTTAAACGTGGCTTTCTTACGTATTTAAGTGTCCCACTTCTAAGGGTCCTCCTTTAAAATTTTGGCCAATGATAACAGGACATGGTTTTCCCTGGAGATCTCTTTCAACAACAAAAATAAATAAATACCTCTGTTCTTCTTTCTGTAATGAAAACTAAACACTGATATCTCTGGTTTCTGTGTTGCACCTTTGATGTCTTCTACCTTTTCACCAGCTACCACAACAAAAAGAAGGCCTGTACTTAACGTTTCCTTGCATGGCTCTTTGACCCAGTAAGGATCGCAGTTTTATTATGATGAGTATAATATGCACTTCTATCAGAAGTTAGTTACTTCTGTCAAAGATTAACATCAGAGGTCAGGTCCTGACAGAAGCCAGTCCTTCTGGTTTATACTAACGTTTCTGGATGTTTTGACATATGTGGCATATTGAGAAATACATTCCTGGACTCTGAAGAAGATCTCTGGGGAAATTCAGGAAAGAAGGTGTGGCTTGTCCAAGGTTAAACAATATCTTAGCAGACCAAATCTCAGTTCCAGTTCGCATGCTGCACCTAACACCTCATTAGAAGACTGCTTCCCGGCCCTGCTCTTCCCTGTTTTGTTGAGATGAGTGGAGGCAAGGACTGTAGGTTGGTGTCCTCTGAAGGAGAGCCCAGTTAAAGTCTTTCCAAGATAATTTGATCTTTTAAATCACAATTCTCCTGGGTACGTTTGTATCTTTTCTTCCACGCAAGATATATTTCAGGTTACTTCATTTCTGGCTTGGCATTTCCATGTCATATAGAGACATCACTTGGGAAAATGATGTCAAGTCATTGAGTCTATCAAGTCTTCCTAGGTTTTAACTGAAACGTTGAACCAGTTTGTAACAGTCAATGCTTAATATGGTTTCAATGCCTTTTTGGCAGGATGTATCCTTGCCTATTGCTCCTGCAGAAGATAATAGAATGCAACTCCTAAAACCTAAGGAAGAAGATGTAGGCATTAAACCAAAAACATTAAATCAAAAGCCAGAAGTGCCGAAAAAAATGGAAATAGATTCATTCCAAGGCAAGAACGTAAAGAGTTTGGAGAGTGATGAAAAACCCTCAACAAGTTTTCCTGTAGTGGGAAATCAAGTGAAGCATGAGAAATCTGAGGAGGATTTTGCATTTGATGAACCACCTTTTAAAAAGATTAAGTCAACTACATGTCCTGAAGGAAAGCCAGTAAAAAATCTAGGAGGCAACAAAGTAAAAGAAGAATTTGAAATGAACTGGGATATTGTACAGGTAAGAGATCTTTTCCTTTTCTGAGGTATCAATGAAACCATTTCCTACATAACTAGCACTTAAAATCTAACATACAATTTGAGTCCTCTTGGCATCACTTGGAGTGTCAGAGAGCTGTTGTGCTGTTAAGTAGTCATTTAACCTCTGCTTAAATTGTCATAATACATGTATAAATATACATGTTGGTTGGTAACTGTTAGAAGTTCAAATTTGGAACATTGTTCAAATATCTGTGTCTTAGGCAGTCCTCAGTCTAAAGCTAGCCTGTAACAGTTTGCACATTTCTTCTGTCTCAGCACATGGGTTTTTTTGTGGATATAGTCAACTGAAACTCCTGCAGGAAGGGATGCTAAAAGATTTGGGATGCCTGTGTGCATAGTTTCAAAATTTAAGATTTAGTGTGGATTATTTTGTTGTTGAGACTCATTTGAGAGTGTATATCAATTTACAGTACCATCAAGGAGGAGATTGCATTCTTGGAACACCAGTGACATCAAGGGAGATAATCATCTTTGTTTTTGTAGGATGTTAACTTTGAAGCAGAAAGAACAGATGAAGACAGTTGTAGGATAGCTCTGGTTCTGGGAGGCTGGGTGTGGTTATGGAAGATTTTAATATGAACAGGACGGGAGTGGATTGGGTACATTGGGTACTATTCATCATCCTTAGTACTGCCTGCTTAAGAAAGGTGTAAAATTTTGTTCCTGAGTCTTCTAAAATATTCTTGGAAATGCAGATGGAGAATTTGATCTTTATATATTGCCGCTCTAAAAGCAGTGAATATGATTGCGCAGGAGTTGTTACATTTTTAGGCTTCAGAACAAAACTTTCAAAAGGCTTTTAAATCAGCTGTCTATGGAAATAACTGTGTACAAACAAAGTACAAACAAACTGTGATAGTTACAATGTTACTAAGCTAAGGTACTTACATAGCTTGTCCTCGATTCCGTATTGATACGCTATAACTTTATCTTTAGAAAGCCCACTTTGTACAAAATCATGTTTAACTTTGCGAGGCTTGGTTCATCTTGAAACCTTTAGTAATACCATGCCAGTTTCCAATTATTGGTGGAGTGGGATTTGGATCAGCTTTGGGTTTGTGGGTTTTGTTTTGTTTAAGCATGAGGTATGTCAGTGTTGGTTTTTAAAAAAAAAAAAAAAAGTAGTTCCAAGTTTTCTGAGTTGCCATGTGTAGTTTGTCTTTCTGTTGTTGTTTGTTTTGTTTTTTTTAATTGTTTGGGTTTTTTCTGTTCCCAAAAGACACTCCTTCCTGCATTTTTTTTCTGTAGTTACAAGTTCCTGGAAATATTGGTTGCTGCATGTCTTTCTGAAGTACTGGGTGTGGTGGCGGGATGCATGGGAAGCCTGGCATCCTGTCTTAGGGGGGATAGTAGTCCCTGCTGGCCAGCATAAAATTCTGGGGGTGGTTTTGAACTTTGAGTGAGAGGCTGTTTAAAGCAATCTATCACCTTTCTTAAATGTTTTTTTTGGTTTTGGGTTTTTTTAATTGATTGTGACAGGCCTTGTCAGAAATAACAAATGTTGAACCATGGGTATGTGCAAACTTAATTCGCCTCTTTCAAGAAGAAAACACAATTCCTTTTATTGCTCGGTATCGAAAAGAACTCATCAATAATCTGGAGGCCGATGCCTTGCGAGAAGTGCAGCAAGCATTGGAAGAGCTTCGGTAAGTTAATACAGGGAGGTAAGTAACAACCGGCTGCTGCTTCTGTGTCCCCATTCTGGTGTTTTGTATACACTGCAATTATAAAGGAACTCCTAAAGAAGAAAGTTTAAAACTGAAGTAATTATGCTTGATGCCTGTCTGTTTTTTACTCTAAGTAACAAGAAATCTAGCATTATTAATTGCCAAAGAAAAGTTAAGATCTTACTCTTTCTGCACTTTTAGTAGCTTACAGGTCCTGCAGATACCTAGCCCAATTAGATGCAAGCTGTGCCCTTAGAAAAAGAATCACTAAGAACCCCTTGGCTCCCCACTTGGAACAGCGAAGCCTCTAGTGAAGAGCACTTCTTGAGGTTGCACTGCATCAGGAGGGCAGGCTAAGCCATCACGGATCATTGCAGCAAAGAAATGATCAGCAAAGCCCACTGTAGGGGTGGATGAGACTGCTCTCACTACTCCTTGCTTTTGGGTGGCTTATGTTCTTGAGATGGCAAGGGAACAGACTCGCCAGCTGTTCTGTCAATATGGTGTCTTCCCCTTTGTACTCCCTGGCTAACCCCTAGCAGGAGATTCTTTCCGAAGAGGGAAGGTGGCCTGAGATAGTTCTTGCCTGAACAAATAATTTAAATCATAACAAAATATCTTTGCTGCCTGTGGTTGCTCACAGGTATCTTATTGAAGGTCTGAGTTTAAAATCCAGTACCCTGTACTTGATACTGCAGAACTATCTTGATGTGAATTACAACTGTAAGTGCCTATCAACATGGATTTAACTTAGGGCCTTTTTGTTTGGCTTCTGGGCCAGTAATCTTGCTAAAATGTATATAGCAGTAATGACTATCAGTATTGTTTGATGATTTTTCTTAAAGCTACCATGAGATATTTTGATGCAGTTTTGAACTAATTGGAGAAAGAGAGTAATAGTTAGAAACTCTCTTGGATTGTCATGCTTGTTTTGTTGAGGACTAGCATGAGATACAATCCTCAGGGGTTTGAGAAAGCAGTGTAATAAACAAGGTCACAATCAAGAGCCTTTTTAATCCGCCATGAAATGTGACTGTTAATCTTTTGCATTTTAGTACTGTTGCGAAGAAGACGCATACAATGATACAGAAGTTGAAGAAAGAAGGGAAGTTATCTGGATGCCTTTTAACAGCATTATTAAATTGCAGAACTTTGGAAGAATTAGACCATGTGGTCAGTACACTAGTCTTTTTCAGATCATCCTTAGTTTAAATGTAATCTCGTTAACTAAATAGTGCATAATGCAAAGTACATAGCATGACTGAAATATTTCCTTGCCTTTTAATAACTGGTTTTTTTGTTTGTTTTGAAGTCTGCACCTTATAAAACTGGGAGTAAAGGCACCAAAGCCCAGAGGGCCAAGCAGCTGGGATTAGAACCTGCTGCGCTCTCCCTTCTGCAGAATCCAATGGAACTCAATCTCTTTTCTTACATTAGACCTAATACCAAAGGTAAGCCCCCTGCTTCTATGAGCAGTAATGTCTTAAATGCCTGAAAATGTTTTAAAAGGGAAATTATTTTAATTGTTCTGATGTTGCATTATGCAACTATTTTAAATTCCACAGTTCTTTTAGCAACGTGGTGGATTTTAAATTTAATGCCATGGTTCCCAAACCTTTCCTGTCTTTTTATGCTGTAAATAGTAGAAATTCTGGTATATCAGGAGACAAAAGTCTGGAGATGTTATAGTCGACATCTGTATTTGCTGGTAAGAGAGAGGGAACTGCACCGCACACCTGAGACCGCTCCATGGTTCTACTCTTACTTGAATTGTTTACTGAAGATTAATGCTGATTGTATAATGGGCTTATGCTCATACTTTTTACTGAAGTAAATGTCACCCATCAAAGCATATCTTAATACAAACTGGCCTTGGTGACTGGGAGTGAGCGGGAGAGAGTTTTTGCTGTTGAATGACACTAGGGGGTTGGAGAAGATGTAACCTCTAAAATTTCAGTAAAACTTTAACGATATGATTGTCACACATAGACTGCAGAATTGTGTTTCTTTGTGAATGCAGTTATGGGTGAATCTGTAGGGGGCAATCTCTGACAATAAAATATAAAGATTGCTGCAACCTTCTGTATGGTGTTAAAATAGGGAAGTGCTTTTCTTCCCTGCCCCGACATTTTTTTTTTTTTTTTTTTAATTTTAACGTAAAAGTGCTGAACCTACTGGTGAGGCTGACTCTTACTCTTCCCACTTCTGTTGTTCTTTTATTTTATTTAAATATTGTTTATAAAGTGATCCTAACTTTGCATTGAAAATCAGTTACCAAATATTCTGATTTTTTTTAATTACTGCATTTTAGCATACGTCATTATTTCATGCAGCAGTATATTGCAACCACATATCTGACTATTCTGGCAGAGTCTAAAGAGCCAAATGAAAACCTTCACAGTGAAAGTCAAATAAATTATTTAGGGTGCATTCAGAAGGGAATGCTATTTGTTGCAGCATAAACACTTCCATTTTTGGAATCGGTACACCTATTTTCAATTTTGTGCTAAAAATGGTGTTGCTTACGTTTATATAATGGTTACCATTTGAAAGGTGTATCAGAAACTACATACATGTATGAACTGGGTCACTTTTGTCAACTTGGGAGCCAGGTTGACAACCTATATACTGCTTGAGATCAGAGTGAATTTCAGTTAAAGGGATGAGCCATTTGCTGTGCAGAAAAGTTTTCATCAAATCTTAATATTCAGTTATTTTAAATTCTCAGTGTTTTTAAACTTATACTAAAAATAAAATGAAATAAAAACAACAGTTCATGTTTCAAAGCCAGATATTTGAAAGTTATGGAAGTAGGCTCACCAGAAAACTTTGTTCTTCCTTTTTGTTGTATGCATGGTCCAATATTTCTCTAATTAAACAAGCATGTGCATGTGCTGTTTTTACCATGGGCACAGTTAATGCCCATGTGAGTGGTGCTTGTTGAATGGGAACTTTTTGATTATTTCTTTAATTCTGATTAAAGGTCTCTTCTGTCTCATTCAAATTCTCTGCTAGAATTGAAATAATGTCGCCATGTACACTTCTGGTACTTGAGTGTCTCATTGTAATAAATATTCAATATAATGCATGTTTTATAATTCCCTTAGCTTTGTATTCTGATGTTACATTACTTTTACCGTACGAAACACTAACTCATAGATGTGAAGAGCCAAATTCCACAACTTCTGATCAGTTCAGGCATTTAATAACGCATTTTTATTCTCACACTTCTATTTTTCTTTCTGGCAGGTAAGTTTAGCCTTCCCCTTTTTAAAAAAGGGCAAGACTAATTTTTTATAGTGTGTAACTCTGTAGCCCAATCAGAAGCAGGGTTCTGGAGTCAATAAAAAATTGGTTATTAGAGATATGCAGTTTTTTAAAAATGCCGTTAATAAAGCTGTTTCAAGATATTGGCAGCCCATCAGACAGCATAGTAAAAAATGTGTATTGAAGGAGACAGTTGCATCTGCCAACTCTAGGATTCTTGCTTTTTGCTCTGAAGCATCTGTTACTGACTCTTGCTAGAAACAGGGTTAGATATATTGATTTTAAAATACAAGATACCACTTTTATTTCATTACCTTCTGGTTCTGGTCCAATTCAACCGCTGTGCTAAGGAGAATGCTGTGCCACTTCTTCCAGTCTTTTGAAGTGAGGGATGGTTCTGTCTGTTGGAAAGCTGAATGATTCTGTTACCAGCTCTCTAGAATGCTTTGTTTATGGAGACATTTTATAACTTCACTGTTTGAACAGTGTTTTGTGGGGGAGGATGAATGACCTCAGAAGTGTCACTGTGCAAACTCCTGCTACAAACCAGTGGAAATATAAAACTATTACATAGAGAAAGGACAGGTTTGCCTGCATAGATTTTAGCAAAATCAGTAGCAAAATGTGTAAACTTGTGCTGCGATTACTCATTTTATTACGACCGCAAAAATTATTGAATATCCGATTTTACTGTTGTAAATAATAAATTTGCATCGTAAATGTCAAGGTCTGTTAGCATTGAAGTCACAAAATTACTGTTTTTCTCCTATTAATGTGATTGTGATTTATGATACTGCATTGGTCACTTCAGGCTCATTAAACATTTTGACATGTTTTGGAAAGGAAGCTTAGTTAAAAAAATTCTAATGAACTAGGATTCTTCATTGAAACCTGTGCAAATCAGTCGGATATCTTGCATCAATTTTCATTCAGCTTGTATATATTTTATTAGTGCTTGTGCAGTTGTGTAAAGTAATTTTTCACATTAATTTTTTTTATAATTATTAACGGTTTTGTCTTCTAAGGACTTTCAACTATCCAGGAAGTAGAGGCTGGAGTACAGCATATTTTAGCTGACATCTTCGCTAAAGATAAAGATACACTGGATTTTATCAGGAAATTGTAAGTTTGATTTTTTTTTTTAAATTTCCTAAATTTTCCTGGTTACATGATAAGATTCAGTCTCCTAGTGCGCAGATATGCAATTCATTTTTTTTAATGATGTGAAAACAGTGTTACTGTGAGATTGCATTAGGTCCATTCCTTCACTTCTGCTGGAGACATTCTTTAGCCTTTCCGCCCGTCTGGCTATCAGTGGAGGAGAAATTGCCTGTGAGCATGGCATGACACTGTGACTCCCAAAGGCTGTTCCATATAGAGCATATCTCCCTTGCAGTTAGTGATTTGTAAGGGAAAGTTTTCTCTCCTTGCACTTCCTTCAAGCTATGACTTTCCAGAGGTGTATCTGCTCCAATATGTACTATTTATTTATTATCCAATATGTACTACTTGACACCAGTCAGTGTAATTAGCACGCAGTGATGGTTGATTTTGGCACTGGAAGAGAATCAGGCAAGCGGATGTGACTGTTTTTAAGGCAGGAGTTACTGATCCTTTGACTGTTAGCTGAGTTTAAGTTTTCTTACATTATATAATGACTTCAAGGTTATTTGTCATGCCCGGGGGGTTGATGTGACAGAGTAATAGTTGCTTGTTTTTTGGTTTGTTTTTTTTTTTACCTCTGCTGTGTACCATGTGGGACAGAACAGGGTTATCAAAGAACAGATACCTTCTTAAGAGCGTGCAGTGCTGGTTTGAATCTGCTCAGTTCTGTTTAGTTGATTCTTGTTTGCTGTTTATCGTGAGTAATGGCCAACTTCATCACAAGGCTATGATAGTGATAATTTCAATGACAGGGTTGTTTTGTAAGGGATGTGCTGTCATTACCAGACTATCACTTTCATTCTTTTGACCACTAGAAGCTCCTTAATTGGATACAAAGTGCTCTACAGATATATCCTGTTGATCCAAAGTGTGTTGTATGTATAATAATTGTGAGGAGCATTCAGGAAGCTATCTGTTTGGGATCCCTGTTACTCCTAAAAATAATGAACAGTTTTATGGGTGTCAAGTGCTCAAAGCAAGAAATTAATTCTGAGGCTGGATATATTCAAGAGAGATGTTGCATTTCTATAAAATAGATAACTGCTATAATTTTTTTGCAACTTCCCAAAATTTGTTGTGTGTAGTTGAACCAATAACTGACCAAACTGAACTGCAGATGGTGGCTTTTGAGTATCCATTCCGTTCAGGAGAAGGGCTGTCTTCAGCTTTTTCTGACATCTGCTTGAATTTCTTCTCTTGGAATGTTCCAGTCAGTATGTGTTATGTCAGTCTCGGCATTAAGATATGTAATACAGTTCTGCAGGTAATTGGAGTTAACATAACTTGTAATTGAGCAGACTCCAAAATTCATTTTTATTTAATACAAGCACTAATGACTTGTTACAAGCCTCATGCTAAAATACCGTATTAACTTTGGTTTCTTTTACTCAGATGTCAGCAAAGGTACATTTGTATCCAGTCAGCCTTGGCAAAAGTGTCGTCCAAAAGTGGAAATGAAAAAGATATTGATAAATTCCAACTGTACCATGAGTTTTCTTGTAATATAAAGAACATTCAGCATCATCAGGTACACCTACAAATTTGTATTTTTTCTTAGAATCTTAACTATAACAAAGGTGGCTGTGCTTCTTAATTTTGTTGCTTAAAGCTGATTCTAAATATACTTGATTTTGCTTTTCAGTTATCAAACGTAATAGAGACTTTCAAATTCTTGAAATGCAGGACTAAGCTGTTAATCTCTGTCTTAAGAAACTGAGCAGAGAACTGCTTATTCAGTATGTCCATTGTCTAATTAATTCTCATTAAACATATATTTATAATCAGATTTCAATACTGGCGTGACCTATTTTCAGCGTGTGTCATGCCCTCCCTCCCTTTGCCCAGTGACAAGTGCATAGCAAGTGTTATCAGGAGGGGAATAAAGGCTAAGTGATAATTTATGGTCTGTAGAGGTGAGACTGGGGCATTGCGTAGTAGAGAAATCTGCTTGATTGAAGTGTAAGTACGTGAAGCAAACTTGGATAAACTTATTCTTTGTTTCTTTTGGATGTTTGCTGCAGCACTGAGTCAGAGTGCTCTGAGCCATTTGACACTAAATCTGTCAGGTGAAACTGGTGAGAAATATCAGGGAAGGATCCAGAAAATTGAAATTGAAAGTGACCTACAAAAGCAGCTCTTGTCAGCAGCAACTTCAATGTGAAAGTTGAACAATCAAAATAGAAAGCCTCAGGGGAACATCCCACGCACTACTCCAAAAACGGGTTTGTTTTGCAAGTCATCAGTATTCCCTTCTGTGAAGCATCTGTGGTTATCCTAAGCCCCAAGCCTAGACCTATATGGCTAGACAAAGAAATGAGGAACAAAGCAAACTTGCTAGCTGATGAGAAGCTGATGACTTGATAGCTAGGCTGCCCCTGTTACTGAAGTTCAAAGGCTGAAGTGTGAGGCGCTCAATGTAACTGTCAAGACCTTTGCCCTGACTCATTACTAATCACCAAGTGAATTGTCTCTTGTTTTGGTCACAATTACCTAGCTTTTAAAACAAACAAACAAACAAAACGCCCAAACAAACAAAAAACCCCAAACCAAAATAAACAAACACACAAAAAAGACCCTTTTAGCTGCTTCCAACTAGAAATGTCCTTTTCCTTTAGAAGGCTGCCTTATTCTACAGCAGAGTACTTTTCCATTTATATCTATGACATGCTCTCATTTTCTCTCTGATCGCTATTTTAAAACAATGTGGTGATGTTTTGAATTAATAAAGGATTTTCTTGCATGTCTTGAAATGAATTTACTACAAAAAATATTTCACAACATGTATGGGCTAATTTTAAACCCCCCCCCCCCAATATGGATGGTGTTAGGTTAAAGACTAAATTACTACAAGTGGTTTTAGTAGACAGGCCTTCTGTAGATGTTTGAAGAGGTACCTGTAGTTGTTCTCTTTGTAATAAGTATGAACATCTACTGTATTTATATCAGTAATTATATGGTGAAAACTTGCTTCTAGAGAGTCTGGAAAAGTCAATTGAGCAAGCTAAGACTACTGTGGTGACATATCACAAAGATTTGTAGATTGATCAGGGGATTAAGTGTTGTGCTGTATGGGTGTTTTGTTTGGGTGCTGTACTGTTGAATGGATACTTTGGCTGTCAAAGACTGTTTTCCTGCACTGAGAGTGGTGAATACTGAGATACGCAACGTTTATTGGGTGTACAAGTGTTTCCTGGCATGATGGTATGATTTACTTCTTGTCTGAGGCATCCTTTTTTTTTTCTGTTTTACATAAGGAAAACTGTTGTTTAGAGCCAGGGCTAGGAACCAGATTTCCTAAACCTGGTCAGCACTCTGACCCTGTGGCTGCACTGTTTTTTATCCAGGATGTGTCCTTAGTTTGTCTGTTTGATACTAAGATTAACTCGGTCTGCTTTATTTCTCCTTGTGCCTGTCTCTAAACTTAATGCCTCTTTTTTTTCCCATTCCAGCTCTCCAGTGAAGTAATAACCACTGTTCTTGCAGCTGGTAGTCCTGTAGTCATGGGATGTTTTTGCACTCTTATATGTTATCTTTCATCTGTATATTACTGCTATTGACTGTTCTAACACATTGAATATTTCTCTGTTACGAATCTTAAAAGTCAGAGTTGTTTGTGCTTCACTGAGGTTTCAGGGCCCAAGTATATCAGGACTCACTTGTACTAGTCAAGGAAAAAATGTGTTTTATGATCATCTCTGACATGTGCAGCTTTCAGAGTTCCCTGTTTTGTAAAAATACTATAACTTCTCATTTCTGTTTTTTGGTTCTTTGTTGGTTTTCCAGTTCCTTTCTTTGTCTCCCTTTTGTCTTTTGATGATGCAATAAGGAAAGAAAAAGTGTTTTCTTTATCTGCCATTTCTTCCTTAAGCTTGAACCCTAGTATTGTACTTTTGAAAGTCTTTCTCATAACCTTAAATTTCTTTATTACCCGACCTTACTACCCTGCTGATGCAAACTACCATTTTTTAAAAACTTTATTTTCTTGGGTTATAACCATCCCTTTTAATACCTAGAAGTCTTTAGTTTCTCCTTCACCTAAGACTTTGAAGAAATACGTCTTTTCTGCATTCAAAAAGCTCGTTAAAATGTGATCTTGAATGTGCTTTGAGAGAGGCGTAGACGTCTTCAAGTGAAGACATTCTCTGGCTTGGTTCAGGATTTTTAAAAGAAGCTTATACCTGAAAAAGTTATAGGGAAGCCTGAAATTTACTAATCCACCAGGACTGCAGGTTAAATAGCTGTGTTTGAAGAATACTTGCAAAATTCGCTATTTTGAAGACCTTCTCTAGTCCTTTCATGACTGCGCACAGACAAGTGTTCTCAATGCGTTTACCTAGAAGCAAAAGTAGAAGTCAGCTTTAAATCACCTCTTTGCAGAGTTGCAAATAAAGGATTCCATAAAATACTGCACTGAAACTGGTCATCGCCTGAGTATGGAAGTGCTAGTAATCTTAAAGGTCTGTGTACAACCATAACTCTGCTCTAGCTTACATGCAAGTAAAGGGGATGGGCGGTGGACTAGCATGTTACCTGTAAGAGAATAACCTGTCTTTATGACCAAAGCATTTGTAGCCATGAGCGTGCCTTGCAGCGTTTATTACAGTGAGGAAAAGCGGTGTGCAGTAAGCTGCAGCTTGGTTCTGTGGTTCTGCAGCTGTTGTTGCACATGCTATAGTTCTGGATTACTTTCCGTGCCATTGTCATTTTGTGTGTTGAGAGATGCCATGAAATAATCAGGACTGGCATGGAGTTGGGTTTGACTGAAAAAGTTAAAATACTAAACCTGAAATGAGAAAAAAACTTAATTGTTTAAAAAACCCGACTCCAGATTTTGACATGATCAGATACCTGTGGGTGTTTCCAGCTGGAACACTTTGCTGTTGGGAGGTTCAGCCACAGTTCCTTCCTTTGGCAGCAAGGAGAACCTGACTGGACTCTTGGATGTAGTTGGGTAGCTATACCAACACTGCCATAACTACGGAAAAAACCTTTCAAGAGTTTATTTGAATTTTTGATTGTAAACAGTTCAGTGTTTGTGTACGCCTTGGGGTTGCTTTCCTCTATTTGGAGATAACTGAATTGGTGGGAGGAAGAGAATTCATGAATAAAGTGTAATGTTTGAGGCAAGTGCTCTATTTTCAATCGCATATACTTAAAAAGGAATTGGAAGTTAAAGTCCTTGGCAAAATATACAAAACTTATTCAGTGAGTCTAAGTAAATCTGGAACATAGAGGAGAGCTGTGCAGTGTGAAGGATGTTGTATTTTTCTGATAAACAGAATAAGGTTTGATAAATCTTGTGACTAGATCAAATTATTGTTCTTGCTTTCCCTTAAAAATGTATGTTGTTTTTATTAACCCTTCCCCTGGATCTGTTCCAGTCTTGCATAAAAATAGTCTTTCTCCAGAACTGAAGGTTTACTTTGTGTCTAGAATAGCTGTATTTGAACCTGTTACTTAAAAAACAAACAAACAAAACCCAAAAACCAAAACAAACCCACCTTTATTATCTTAGGGGGAGAAATTCAGTAATTACTTTCTTAATTGAGCATTTCCTGGATGATAATTCTTCTCTGAACGCATGTCACTTAGAACAGGATAGGCAGATTGTTTAAGAATAAAAATGTAAAAAATATTAGTGACTGCAATACAGCTGGTTTAAGTTCAGGTGACTGACACATTCTGTGGACGGAGTGCCAGGAAACAAAATGTGATGCAAATATTGACCCCACTAACAGCATGCTGAATGATGACATTATAATTCTATCAGATGCATTCTCTGGCGTGAGCATCACTTTGATTTCATTTTAGCTTGACATTTAACTTTCTCTTTTTTTTAAATAAAATCAGAATAAACATGAAAGCATTTGATTTGTTAAAATGTGTCTTTCTAATCTCTACATGAAAACATTTGCTTTGGCAGTCAAGGTACCAGATGCTATAATATTTCACATGCAATCTTTATTATTAGCTTTGTTGTTCAATGATATGTCAGGCCTGGTATGTCACAGGAGCACCAAGGCTGAGGAATATAAATTGGTACTATGTCCTGGAGTCATTTTAAACCATTGTATTTAACATATGTGACATGTCTGAGTTAGCTAGTGATTGAATTAAAGTTCATGATTGACACAGAATGCTCTGTTGTGACAGTGCTCAGGGCCTGCTACATACAGCAACATGTGTAGTCATACAGGAATGTCAACTTCTAGCAGATTTTTTTTTTTGCACGTTGAAGTATTTTGGAAGGGAAAATGAAATCTAAAAACATGTGGGTTTTATTTATAGCTGCTTCTAACTGTTATTCTGTTTCTAAAATCTCTTGACCGGTGAGTTTTCTTAATAAATACTGTAAGGATTGCTTCAGGTGAACACTCATCATCTTCATAGAGAGGTTAGACTAGCAGATACCCACCAGTATCCTCCAGGATCCACCACTCGTATTGTGATTCTGATTTTAAATGTAGAACCACAGATGTCCATTTAAAATAGAACTCTGTGTGCAGATAGCACGTGTGCAAACAGATTTAGCTTTAGATCATGAATATGCAGTTGTATACACAAGACTCTGCCAGAAATATGTGCATACATTTTAAGGCTGGAGTGTTAATATTAACGTAAAGAGTGTATCTACAATATTTTCAGCTATTTATGAACTAGGTGTGAATAACTCAAAAATTCATCCTCTTTCAAATTAGGCTGATTACCTTTGTGTCACAAGTTCTGATTCATAATTAATTTTAAATTTGGATTGATCTTGGGAAGCAAAATGAAGCCTGAAGCTTAGGACTAACTTTTTCCCTTTCTGATCTCTAGTTCTAATTGGAATAACTTTTCAATTCATTTTTTGAGTTTTAATTTGGGTTATTAAACAAGATTATTCCACCAACTAAATTCATGCCGACTTGTATTATAAGTGTGTTTAAGATAAACTGGATCTTGAGATTGCAGACTACAGGAAAAATGTATGATTTGTTATGCCACGGCATGATTTAATCTGTGTTTAAATCGTGGATGTTATCTGTACATTCTAGTACTTTGTGAACTGATTTACTGTACCACCACCATGACTTGCCACAGAATGTCAAGCAAGCGCGTACACAAATGTTAAGTTTATCTTTTGGATATTTTGTGTGTCATCTGTCTCTGCCATTTATGTTTGCACTCAGATTCTGGCCATTAACCGAGGGGAAAATCTGAAGATCCTGACAGTGAAGGTCAACATTCCTGACGGGGTGAAGAATGAGTTCTGTTGGTGGTGTGTCAATGAAAGGTCTGCATGGATATATATTCTTACAGAAATCTTTTTTTTTTTATAGACAGCTGCATACTGAAATGCACCTCACATGTCTTGTTACATTAAGAGAACAATTTAAAAGAATACTTGTTAGATTAGATTAAATTAGCAAGTGGATAATTCTTATTCTGTATTCCAATTGCTGTAGCATTATGCTGAAAAGATCATGCCTTTAGCTGTATTTGGGGAGTTCTGGCACCATTCTTCAAGCAATTGAATTTTTAAAAATTTTGGGTGATTCTTTTGTTTCTTACTGATTTGCTCTTACAAGTTGCTTTTTTTAAGCCTGTAGTGAGATGTTTAGTGTTGCATAATTTTGAGGGTTTTTTGCAAAAGTTTAGGTTAAATATATGTTGTTTTGTGCAATATCTCTTTCAATCTTTTTCTTAGAAACTGCACCTTGATGTCCTCTGTTGGAGAATACTGTGATCCAAACTGTGCATCTTCCTTGCATGTATAAAAGACAGGTTTCTCTTTCTCAATAGTTTGAGATACTAGGCATTGTTCTGAGGATGTCTTAGAAACTCCTACCTTTGCATCCTAAAATTGAATAACCAAAAGGAGGAAAAAACACAGGAAAAGATGCATTTTTTTAATGTATAAAATTGTATACTGTCATACTGCTTTAGCATGTATTTTTCTTCCACTCCAAGTCCAAGAAAGGAATGTGGTAAAAATGTTCCTTTTCACTGTAGAAATTTAATAGTTCTGTTTCTAACACAGAAGCCTCTGAAAGAGTTAAAATATTGTTTGACCAGATAACATAATATGATCTAGGACTAATAGTAAGTAACTTCTTTTTTTAAGGAAAGTATCAGGATTTGTAAGCACACCTAAGTTTCATTCTAGTTTTAATACCTGTAATGGAATTTCTGTCCTCCCCGTAAGATGTATATTCTGTAGGCAGAACATACCTGTCAGTCTTGCTTTTACTGCACGTATGACAGAATTTGGAAGCACTATAAGCCACAGATAATGGAACAGCTTGTCACTGCTACACAAATGAAAGTGGGATGTAAATTGAGATATTCTTGGTTGATTACACTTTTGTGAGTCATCCTGAGATAAAAAGAGTATTGACCTTGGAAACGGAACTACTTATTAATACTTAGAATTCATGAGGCTATACATGCTTATGGCTTTTTACTATTTAAGGACAACTTCTCTACCATCAGAAAACTTCAGAAGGAATGATTTTACTAGATCTTGGTGCATTAACATCTAGGACAGATTCTGATCTTCCTCATTAGATTGACAATTGTGTTATCAAAAAGTAATTGTGTATTCTGCCCTGCAAGTGTGAAAACGACTGTCCAAGGGTGGGAGTTGCATTATTTTCATTGCATCGATTTACTGGTGAGAGCAGAAGGTTAAGAATTTTTGTTTGAGGCAAGGATTTCAAAATTTTGCAAAGGTATTGACTAATTTACTGAAGGTCACACACAAAATCAGTTGCAGAACCAGAAATGCCACCATGCTACAGAGTTTAGCCAGTATTCTAGCCACAAAACAGTATCACCGGCTGTCTATTGAATTAGTAGCAAATATGCTGACCTTTATGTGTTCTTCTGAGGTGAATTTTTTTAGCATTAAATGGCCCTGTGGTGGAAAGTGGGTTTGGAAGACTGGAGTTGTTCATTATTGCATTGAGCTCCATGTAGATGCTCTCTAAGATGACTGTATTTTCTTTGCAAGTTCAGAATATTAATTAGCATGTAGAAGTATCTATATTTTCTTGGAATTCAGGTTTGTGCTGAAAACTCAGGAATATCCTTATGCCTGGCGCTATGGATTGCATTTTTCCCAGAAGAGGGCATCTCTGTGGTTTGACAGCGAACCTAGCTCCAGTAGCACTAGAACTGCACTGGTCCCAAAGACTTGGTTATGGAGTGGGACACGGGAGAAGGATCAGTGAGAAACAGCCGGAGAGGGGCTGCTTAGCTGGCTTTGAGTGTAAGGACAGCATGGAGTTGTTCCTTGGGAAGGGGTGAGATTTTGTTCCAAAGTGGAATTGCAGCCTTGAAAATGAAGTTTGGTGTTTGACAATCTTTTTTCAGTTTCCAGACAGCATTCTGAGATCCTGTGTAAAGTCCGTGATACAGCCCTTAAAGGCATGCTTTGTCTGTGGTTACCATGTTGGTACAAGTTTCATACAATGTTTTGGAGGGAAACAAAGCTCTGCTTTTTGTGCTTCAGGTCTAAAAGCCTAACTGTGCTCTTCCTGGAACAGTCATTAATTAATACAAGTGGTTCTTAATGTGGGCTGTGTTAATTCTGTTGATGTATAGTTTCACCCTCTGAGGTGTATCAGTAGTCTAAGCCATTTATGCTTAGGTGGTCCCTGTTGTGAGCACACACGCATGGAAAGCCGATGAGCAGAGTAAGATAATATTATTTATGTGGAGCTTTTCTAAATAGGGCTTCATTTAAAGGGCTTCAAAAGTCAGCTCTTGATTAAATAATCAAGAAAAATTGTTCTTAGAGGGAAGCTTAACTAGGCTGCAGTGATCTTTAAAAATATACACACATGCTTTTGCTTTGTTTTTTTTCAGTGAAGTGGATTTTTCTCTTTCCTCATGAAGTATTGGAATGATTAAAATGAAGTATTTGCTATGATTGTACTTACCTGTTTGGATATTTTTGCAATTGTAGCAATTTCTAATAGAATGTTGCCTAAATAATTTTTACTTATATATAGGCAGGTAATAAAAATACCTGCTGTGATAACCTATTTACAGAGAAAAGGTTTGCTAACTTTAATGAATGGAAGAGAGGGGGAAATAGCTGCCAGGTTTCCAAATTCATTCTTATTTGTGCTGAGGATACTTTCTGGGGGAGTGTAGTCATACTTGCCACCTGTAAAAACTTCATTTTTATAGAATTGGATGGCAATAAGAGGGTTTAAAGTCTTTGCCAGTTTTATATAGGTATGGAAAGAGTATCTAGTTACAAATAAGTATAATAGAACTATTTGCAAAAACTGTTAGCGAAATGATGAGGTCATGTGGCTAAGCACTCACAACTCTGGATGTTGTAAAACTAAATGGTAAGCTTAATTCTGCTCCCATGTCTGTCTGTGTTAATGCAGTGTTGACTCGATCACACATTTCTCAACTATTATATGCGCAGACACTTAGAAAGGCTGTTTCAGGAAATTGTAGATCCCCTTAAACGACTGAAAAGCTGTCTGGGTAGGAGCAATTTAGGATTCTCAGTATTTCTGAGTGAGTGCAAATAAACAAAGTCAAAAGTAAAATTCAGTCCTGTTTTCACCTGGGTCTGCGCCTGGACACATTATCAAATGGCCATAATTCTATCATGTTGCATTTAAAATAAAAAACAACCAACCAACCAAAAAACTTACAAAGCTTACCTAGACATATTAAAAAATATGTATGTATCTCACTTTGCAGTTAGGGACCCAGGCATGTAAAAAAATACACTAAATGAAGAAAACTCTGAATGTTATCAATACTTTAAAAAGAAATAAAAAACAGGTGGACTGTAATAGAAAATAGTCTTTACTTCCGTTTTGAGTATAATATATCTGGCTGCGTCTCCTCAATCTTTTTCCCTTCTCATTGGGTGGACAACCTCAGTGAGTCAGTTGTGCTTGTTCATGGACTTCCCGCCTGCCCCGCCACCCCCCCACCCCCCAGTAATGTTGCACAAAACAAAAAGATCAATGGAATGAATGTTTGGGATCTCTTTTCTGGGGAGCTTTGAAACTGAGGTGTATTTTAGGACAAAATTTGAAGAAGTTGTCATTATGGCTATGACCACTGTGCATTCCTTAGAAAAGGGAATGCTCCAAAGAGTTTGGCTTAGAAAATGTTGGGAAATAGTCTTGTGTTTGTTTGCTATTGTTTATTTAATTTTCCCTTTTGCTAGAATATTATTTACACTTTAAATATATCAGCAACAGGTAAAAAAGAAAAATAATTTGCAAATTGTTTGGGTCTTGTTGTTTGGGGTTTTTTCGTAAGGACTGCTGCAAAATCGATACATTTCCTTTTGAGTTTGAATAGAGATACTCAAAGCATTCCAAATGAAATTTGAATTGGGTTTCATTAGTTGACAGTAGTTTAGCTCTTGAATTTCTGTCTGGACACAGTTGCCTTACAGCAGTAGCTCTACAGTGATTCTCACAGAGGATGTTCAGTCATTTTTTTTATATATTGAGGAATAGCAAATAATGCAACCCTAATGGTAATATGGAACCAAGTTCTTCATTCGGTTGTGGTAAGCTTTGACTTCTCAAAGTGAAGAGTAACTTTTTTTATACTTTCTTTAAAACATAAAATATTATTGCATTCTAATACCTAACAAAAAAAGAGAAAAGATAGGCCTTGTCCTTTGTCTGATAGTAGAACCATGAGCAACTTCTCATTCCATTCATATTTGAAGCCATGATTTCATTGCCTAATTATTGTAGTAATTCTGCAGTTTATAGGACATTACACTCAATGTAGAAGTCTTTGTTTGAAAATTCCCTTTTTATCTGAGTTTTTGCATATGTTCTTTAAAATATTTTTTGATTTTTCTTTTTCTATTCTTTTGCAGATGGAGACCAAAACAATTTTTAAAACCAGAATTAATGAGGATACTACGGAACTCGGTAGAGGATGCATATAAACGCCTTATATATCCACTCCTCTGTAGAGAATTCAGGTAAGCCCAGAATGAATGTGTATTTTCATACTATCAATTTCTTAACAATTCCCTCCCCAATTTTTTATTAGAATATCTTTTATCCATTTGAAAATTTCAGCACATTTTTAATGCTCTGAAATGAACTATGTAGTCTTGGTTCTGTAGATTTAATTTGTGACCCTATCCAGTTTAGGCTACAGTAGAGAAATGATCTTTCTGTCAAGATGTTTTACATGTTTACATATTTGTTGCTTTTACATTTATCTAATAAAGTACAGTTTAGATCTGTGTTACCATAATAGTTGCATCTTTATCCTTGTATTAGCATAAAGCATTATGTCACTGAATTTTCTCAGCATCTCTTCATGCCACAGCAATAGTACTGTCAGTGACATTGCTCTGACTCCTTCTGAGTTGCTTTACCTGTCTGAAAGGTAAACTGCTGCTTCTGACATTGCTTTACCTGTCTGAAAGAAACCAGCAATGTAAGTGTTGTGGTTGGAAGTGTCCCTCATGTTTGTCATCTGTGCTTTGTGGTGAACGAATTAGTCATAGTGTTAGTCTGATACCATTTTGTGGGTATTCTGATGGCTCTAGAGAAGTAAACTTATTTCTAGTGATACTGTTGTAATGATGTCATCAGACAAAGTGTCACTTGTAAGATCTGTAATATTGTTCTAAATTTAAAGGGAAGTTAAAACTTAGTATGAAATTAAATAGGGTATTTTCATGGTGTAGTATAGGAGTTTACCACATAATCAAAATGATTTAATGTGCCAAAAAGTCTACATTCTAAAAGAGTTATCTTCTAATGGCTAACAATACTGATGGTGTGATTCTTCTCTTGTATTCAAGAGAAGCTCCCCAAAGCATAACATGTTTGATTCTGGCTCGGCTTTCTGATATGTGACCTAAATTTTAATATCTGTTTTGACGTAGTTCAATTGGAGTTTATTAAAGAGACCCTGTTTCTTGGACCAGAAATGTTGAAATGACTTGTATCAAAATGACGTGTTGGTTATTCAGTACCTAAAATCAGCAATCGCATTCTGAAATGTAGTTCTTCTGTACCTGCCTGGCTGTGCTCTTATGTTTCTGTTCAAGTTGGAGTTGTTTTCCTGGCACTATTCATGAGCATCATTGGCTGGATGTTCTATGTTCTTCCCCTCTGAAAAGAACTGGCAGCTAACGTTTTGAACAGCAGGTATTTCCAATGGCTTTTGGGTTCCTTCACTACAGTAAGTAGTGCTCATTACTTTGCAAGCAAGATTGCTTCACCTCTTTTGATTAGTAAGCCTGTTCTTTGCTGCTGTGAATTTCACAGATTTTTCAAAGTGCTGAGTTCACCTTTTTTTTTTTTGTGACCACAGTACATGTAGCTACTTTAGGGGAGGCACTGTGTCTATCTACCCCATGCAG
>NW_009195636.1:0-5941 GCF_000690835.1 Fulmarus glacialis | reverse complement strand
TTTGTTAAGACAACAAAGAGAGATAGTAAAAATCGTATCGGCTCCTGGAACACCTGAAAAGGCACTTTAAAAGTTAACAGCATCTCTGACTTAAATCATGCTCTTTGGGCAGTTAAAGGATTCTCAGAACGGTAAATTACTCAGGTTTTATGGACAACTCTAGGTCACTTTTCATCTCTTTAGGAAATCCGATCAGTTGTCCAGACCAACTAGATTGAAGGATTTCTGAGTTCTTTTTAGCATCCCTGCTTTCATTCTGCAATGAATGAAAAGTGCTTTGACTCTTACCTTTTTGCCTGGCTGCACCGGGAGAGTAAAAATAGACTTCCAGTATGTCCACACAAAGAGCACAAAGAGAATATGGAATATTATAAGATAGGCCACTACAAAAAGAAAAACACAAAACAAAAAACAGAAGCAGAACAATGACTTCATAAGCAAAAGTTTCATTCATGATGGGCATAATTCCAATCTTTCACAACAATGACAAAAAGAAAAAAGGAAATAAGAAAGATTTACAGTACCAACCAGTATTACAATGCAGCTAAACTGTATGGTCAAAGGGTCAGTAGAATTTCAGAGATCTGTGGCTGCAGTTAGGCGTTACCTATCTGACAAGCCTCCCCTTCTCCACCCGATCCGATTCCGTGGGTGAGGAAGAATCCAGCTGTAAAAGACTTCACCCACAGGGCAGGTGACAACCCTGTATCACTGGGAATGACATGATTCTCTTCCCCATATCTTAGGCACAGGCAAAGCAGAACTGGCTGCTGCTCTGCAGCATAAAGGTTAATACTGCAATACTCCAGCATCTCCAAATTTTGGGTTCAGTTGCTACTAAATGCACTTAGAATCACAGTACCATATTATCAGTATACTGTGTGCTCGTGCAATGCATCCTTCACCACTTGCGAGAGTTGAGAGAAATAACATGCTCTAGCAGAGCTTTACATCACCAGAAAAAAATCACATCTCTTATTAAACATCTTTTAGATTTGCCACAGTTGACACAATAAAATAAATCAGGAAAATATCCCTCAAATTGAGCAAAACAGGTCTTGTGATTACTGAGAAAGAATTGTAATCCATAGACACAACATTATCACATGAAATCCAGCATGCGTCTGAGTATTCTTATTTCAATATGCAAACTTTATTTCAAAGCCTTTGGGCATAAGGAGGCATACTGTGGTTCAGAAAGCCAAAGGACAGCTATCCTTCAGCTACACAAACTATTTGATTGTTATTTCTTTAATACTCGGCTCACTAAGACATTACCAAACAGTTACAAGACAGTTTTATTTAAACACACCATTTAATCATAATAATAACCTCGTTTTCCCTGTTTCATTTAAGCTTCAAATTCTTGAAACTAAGATTAAAGTAACTACTACTAGTGGAAAGAGAAGTCTAAAATCCAAGGACTTCCTAACTTCTCAGGCAAGCCTGACTGTGTGAAAATGTAATTGGTAGAAAGGCCAAACACAGCTTTAGGACTTTTTAATGAGATGGCAAGTGATCTGATACGCCTCACAAGAATGTGATGGATTGTGTGAATGATCTGTGAATCAATGATAATTCATTATTATGCTCATAAGTTTGAGATGTTATCCTTACACTACATGCAGGTGGAGCTCAGTCATTTTTAAATTACTATGTAAGGAGATAAATCTTGCAACAGGTTTAATTTTGTTGATAAAGCAATACAGCAGCATGTTAGAGGAAGCTGACCTGGAGATGCACTAATAGATTAGGCAACTAATAACTTTCTTCTGCTGAATAATCATTAATATCATGCTTTCTATAGTTTCTCTGTAACAGTTTCAAATATTAGGACAGCTCTATAGTGGAAAGAGAATTTACTTGATGCAGCAATCTGGAGGATCTTTAAAGTATCAGCGTTGTTCTTCATGGAACAAATTGCCAGCTGAAAACCGCTACACCTACTTCTATCCTGCATAACCTGTCAGCCTGCACTACCAAATGAATCTGAGGAGTGTTCAAGCCAAATCCTAATGAGACAGAATCCTTCGCTCTAGCTCATCTGTGGTAGTAATTGAAAGTTACTGTGTTACCACTCAATATATGGTTAGTGGTCTACAGAACCAAGCAAAAAATCTTTTGCAAAAGCCTCCCTACAAAAAACATTAAAAATAGCTTTCACTGAAAGATCAGATAAAACAATGAAAAAAAAAAAATAGGCGGGCCACAGAACAGAACTAGTCTTTTCTGTTTAGCTTGTAAAATCAGGTCTGAAAACGTGAAACAGAAAGGGAGAAAAGGTGCGTGGGTGTATACAGGTAGACATACATAGTTTTTTCTGAAAGAGTAAAAGGGATCAAAGCCTTTTCATGTTCTTCTGCTTATACTGTGACTAAACAGCGGCATTTCCCAATACATCCAAAAGTTACAGCATGTCTAACAATGCATCCTGTACACTTCATGAATGTGTAATTACAGGAAGGAAACACTGAAAGAGTATCTAAGTTTAAAAAAATTGACGGAATATTTTAACTAGAACATTTGTGAATCTTTTTACACAATGACTGAATGTCAAATAGTAAATTGAATGCACATACCTTTTTCCACAGGGTTGCTCAGAGTCACTGAAAAAGAAAAAACATATGTCTACAAAACAAATAGGATTCCCAGAAAAGTTTGTGACAAATAACATTTCTATTTGAAATACAGCCATTTTAGGAAAAAAGTTCAAATTCAACAGACAAAAACAGAGCCCACAGTTTAGCATCAAATCAAAAGCATCCATAACAATTCCTTGTTTACTCACACAAATTACACCCACAACAAGATGTTCAATAACTGTTAACTTATGCTGTATTTTCCCTTGTTATGAAATATATTTTGTATATTTGTACGTTAGAAATATGGCAAAAATAAACCACCTGTGACAGTGATGTGACAAGATTACCAGGGCTTCTCTAGCAACTGTCCAAGCAGCATCTCTATGCACGTACTTAGAAGCATGCACTTGTAGCATGCACTGCTTTGTGCTAGTCTCTATCCTCCACAGTAAGCCATGCCCCAACACATTTCTGCATCAGCATAAATAAAATATTACAAATTGTCTCGGCTTTGGCCTACTCAGCAACAAAGGATACACTGTAATGACTCAATTATTTTTACACTTCCTACTAGCAGAGTTTTTACAACCCCTCCTCACTTTACCGTTATCATAGGAACAGTCCCTACTAACAACCACTCAGAGCAACCAGCAAAGGGTACATTGCTCAATGTCTACTTCTACTGATTATTTTAAAATCCATCCATTATTTTAAAAGCCATCATCCAAGTTTAACAGAAAAGATAAAGACATCTTTCTTCAACTGAAAATGGAGCAGTTCTGTAGTATCTTGACAGAATACTGCTTGGAAGACAATGATCGTTCATGGGATTGGAGCCCCTTGTATCGAGTCCATAGCCGTGAATCCAACGGTTGCAATTGAAATGTGTTGCTCCTTGGAGTAACAGAGGAATGAAAGGAAACTAGTGGCCACAGATCATCTCCCAGCGGCACAGTAACCTTACAAAAATAAGATCAAATTGTTGGAAGACTCAAAGATTTGAGAGATTGCACATACCAGCGGTGACCCCTTTAGTAACTCTGTTAGACTGTACAGAAAAAAGAAGTGATTGAGGGATTGGAGCCTTTTACTTCTGGCCTACAGCCAGCACCCAGAAAGAGACTCTACTCTTCAAGACTCACACTCTATCATCATACTTGAATAACAAACTTGGAAAATGTAAATCAGAGTAGGAACCAAGAGGTCCCGCTTTCACTAATGAAAGTAGCTTTTCTTAAAACCATGCTAACAAACAATTTTGATCTGCAAGCTCTATGATACACAACAATGAGATGAAAAAAGAGACCAAATATTTGCTCTGTCTCTGCGCATGCAATTTCAGATGAACAAGACTGTGAGGAAACCTTTAGTTTTTCCTTTAGTTTGCTGCAAATCGAACTATGAAGAGTACATCAGCTTTTCACAAATATTGCTTGGCTCCCTCCTGAAGTACACGTCGCATTTGCAGCATGGCCCTTCCAAGAATTTTACTTGAGAAAAGAGCAAACTCCTAAATAAAGGTTATATAAAAGGTTTTACCGCAGGACACTGGGTCATTGTTCTCACTGTGGCAGCAACCACCAACCAGACATGAAATCAAGGCCTCCTCTGGAGTATGACTTGTTGGCCATACCAGTCATTGAAAGTTTAAAACCGAGTATCATAAGATACCCCTAGGACATCACCCCCACACTACTTTCAATCCTCAGCAGTCTGCACAACTAAAGATGAAAATCAAGAATCCAAACAGAGCATCTACTATTTACATGCTTGCAACAACTGAAATGGCAATACAAATGGAAACCTGAAAAAAAAAAAGCCAACACACAAAGCCTTGCTATGTTAGAAATCTGGAAGAAAGATAATGTCCTGTGAGCTGGTTTTCAAGTAACTGCATATGCCAACAGTTAATGTTCAAATCCTAAAATAATTAATTTAGTCATTTCAACTTCTGTATAGATAACCTCCTCCACACACAAATAAAATGCATGAGAAAGAAAGATGGGGCAAAAAAATAGATGGGTGTGGGCAAAGGAATGATTTTAAGCTGTGATTCTAGGCAGTGAGATGAGCTCCTGCCAGCTTAACCAGTGTTTGCAGAATAACACAGGCCCAATCCAAACCCCACTTAAATCAGCAGAGTCTTTTCTAATAGCTGCACTGAGACTTGGAATTAACCAGTGTTAAATATTACTGAATTTGCACAGCACTGCAAACAAAGCATATTTCAAAAGACTGACAGCATTTCAGGAAAATACTCTGAATTTTTTGTCACATGGTCTAATCGACAGTTACATGCACCTTGGAGATATCATTTCACGCGAATTCCTGAAAGAAACAGCCCACAGTCTCAGAGATGGAATAAAATGTCATTAAGTATTTGGGGGTTTTGCCTAGCTGCCAACTGAAACGGATCAAAGCTGCTGCATTTCATTTTAGTCCCCATGAAGAAAAAACAATAGGTTTTACTGCACTGGCAACCCTAGCAAAAATCTGATTTGAATTTGCTGTGCAGTACCAGAAGGCAGCTCTTTTCACAGAAACGTCTCAAACTACCCTCCTGAGACCTTTGGCTTCATCTGCCTTGTCCTGTTCTGAAGAGAAAGAGCCATGTGCTCCTCCTCACGATTTCAAAAGTCCAAGCTACCAGCTTTTCTCTCTACCTCCAGCAGACCTAGCAATTTTTTCTTCTAGTAATGGGTTTTTGCGCACACAATAAACCAGAACATAATAAACACAAGAAAGTTTGCAAATTACTGTATAGTTAAATTGCTACATTAAACTACACAATTACTAGCCAGTACCAAAAATTTTCTTTCTAAAATTCAGTGTTTTCCATGCTACTGTAACAAGTTGTTTGACTCATGAGTGTCTTTTAATGTAACCTATTTTTTCCCTTTTCAGAATACAAAAAAATGACTCCAACGCAGGGCATATACTGATTTTTGTTACTGCTTGAACCAGAAATCACATCTGAACGTTATCATACGGTAACAATATGGACTTTCACTGTGGCTGTAAATCTCCCAGCCTTCACAAACGTCACTTCCCGCAGCTGACAGGAGGACATACAATACACGGACTCATGACCAAATAAAAGAACACGCAACACCTAGCCAGCCCAGCTAGGATACAAATCTTATGGAAAAACAGGACAGCACACCATGAAAATCCCACTAATTAACCCCATCACGGACTTGACTAGTAATAAAGTGTTTCTTCATATCCACCTGGTGGCTTTTGGGTGTGCCTGCTGCATTTACAGGTGTGATTGGAGCATGTGGAAAACATTTGCCAGCTGAAAACTCTTGCTCGGGTTTGCAGCCTCGACAAGTTCAGAGATCAGCAGCACCCGAGCA
>NW_009195635.1:0-10055 GCF_000690835.1 Fulmarus glacialis | reverse complement strand
CGGAGTAGGGCATGAGACAGAACTCATGGGCTGCTCCGTCGCTCATGGAGCTGCTCTCTCGCTGCTGGCTGTGTGACTGTGGGCTGTGAGCCATGGGCCGAGGAAGGGCTGAGCAGCATGTCCCCACGACAGTGATGGTGGCCTGGGCTGGTCTGTCCTTGACAGAGCCTTGTGACCTTGCATGCCGATGAGGTGAGATGGCTAGAGAAACCTAAGCGTGAGTTTACAGAGGAAGAAGTAGTTCCTTTTCATCCACACACATGAAGGTGATGGTATCGACACGTCACAGTCCGGGAAGTGAGGCACAGGGGAGAACAGGGAAGTTTACACACAGCATGCGTGGCAAAGGTGAGAAGTAAAATTAAGTCCCCATTTTTTCCCAATCTTAACAGGACCATCCCTCTGGTAAAATTCCAGAGTTGCGTCTTTTTTCTTTTCACTTTTACTTCTCCTTGTTTTATTAGTACAGGCAACAGGCAGATCTCTATGGCTTGTTTTTTAGTGGCCAGTGCATTCATAAAGGAAAGTTTCATAACGCAGAGAGAGACATGTGAGTGTAGAAGAGAAAAGGTGTCCTGTAGCTACGTGGTCATTGTGGATGTCATATATAATTAGTGTCATAAACTAATACATCCTTTTGCACAAAAATAGAACAGGATCCAGGTAATGGATGGGAGGGTGTATTTTAATGTTTGCACACACGGGGGCAGAGTTAAACTTGTGTGTGACCGCTGCTTTTGAATTTCTTCAGTAATCTCTCAGCAGATTGAATTGCATATCGCATTCCTTAAATTTTGTAATAATGAGAAGGTGGAAATCTTTCTTCCTCTGTCTCTTTTCCTAAAAAGGATAAGAACAAAAAAATGAAGGTGGTTTACATTTGTAATAAATACATAGGCATGAAAATTTTCTGGTAGGGACTTACAAGATACAATCTGAGTTTTGAAGAGGAAATTAGCAATTATCACTAACATACTGACTTTCTGAATTGTCTGATCCTTAAATTAAAAGCACAGAAAAGAATTTCCTTTTCCCTGCTGTCTTTTGCACTGAAATGTATGAGACTGCTTTTCCTGCCTCAACTCACCGCTTTCTCTCAAAGATGTTCCAAAACTTGCACTTTTAAGCATTGTTATGCATAGGGGCAAAATCAAGTCTGTTTTCTCCCTCCTGTTAACTGGGCACTTACTTACAACATGTTGTATATCGGAGGGGAAACAGAAAGACTGTCTAAAATTTAGAATGGTTGGATTTACTACGACCAGTAGCACTCTAATGTGCTCAGCACCTCCAGCTTGTTTTTGAATGCAGCAGTCAATGGGGATTGTGTGCTGCCTACAGCTCGTAGGAAGCAGTATGCAGTGTACAAAGTTGGGTTGTTAACTACACATTTGCAGCCAGAGGCTGCTTCCATTGGGAGATTTGCCATTGATTCAACAGCATCAGAGCAAGTCTTTTGTTAAAATGTCTTCCAACAGTGTCAGCTCTCTCTTTGTTCAGCCAGTCTAATACCAAACTCTGTCTAACCTATTTTGTATATTGGCCCTGATGTCCTCAGAATGGCTGGATGTCACGATTTCAACACTGTGTACGTTTTCCAGTGCTTCCTCACTGGAGATCCCCTCTGTTCCCCCCTTGCAGCTCACAATGCAGCCGTGGTGGTGGCTCGGGCACAATGGGGGAGACGAGATTCCTCAGGATCTGCATCCCAGTCTTGGCCTGAGTGTGCTGGCATCTGGGGGAAGGAACCAATAACAGCAAGAAGAGTAAGAACTGACCTTTTCCCAAGCACTTTTCCCACTCTGTAGTGTAAACCAGTGCGCTCAAGCTGATTGAACAGGCGCTGGGATATCATGCCAGGCTAAGAAAGCAGAGCCGCTAAAAATGTTTTATGGCCTTTTTCATACTTTTGCTCAGGCACGGTGTGTCACCCTATGGAGAGAGATGGACTTCCCAGAAGGAGTAGTCACATTCTAACATTTCCATAGCATTGGATACACAAGAAACCTGAAGCGATATATTTTGGTTTCTGAGGAAACCCCAGCCAGTTTGGCTCTGAAGCTGTAGTAACTATTACTGTTACAAATAGAGGAAATAGGGGAAAGTCTGTGGAACATCAGCTTGAAACTGTCCTGAAGAGGAACCTTTTAACTTAGCAAAACTGAAGGAAGCTACAGTTTTGAGAGCTGCATCAAATGGAATGGTTTGGTGATAAAGAGAAGTGTAACTTGCCAACAAGTGGGTACCTGAGGGTAAATAAGACAGGAAGAGATAGTTAATAAAACTGTCAGGCTGTGGGGAGCGGACCCCTGGAGGCAGTGGAGGAGGTGTTGACAGAAGACAAAGGCAAAACAAGGCATGTTCACAGTATTCCCGAAGTATAATATAGTTACATTTTCTTCTGAGTCTTGTCTACATGAAAATCTTGCGCTGTTTCATTATGTTGATGCAAATGCCTTTTTTGGACACATATCAGTTGAAGTACGTTGTATATTGATTTAGCTTAAATCCGTTCCTTACCACTTCAGTTAAAACAGTAGAAAGCACTCTTCAGCAAAATAACATCTATCCTCCCACAGACTTAGCATTAATTTAACAGCATCAGTTTTTGAACTGGTTTAATTAAACTGCAACTTCCTTGCACAGGCCAGGACTGGTTGCTGTGGAAGCAGAAGAATGTCAGTGTCTTTTGTGTCTTTTCTCAAACTTGTAAAAAGAAAGCTTCTGATTATAGACTGGAGAGGTGGATTAATGTGGGACTGGCAAATACTTTGCTTGATTTTCTCTAGGTCAAGCCCTGTGAAAAGCATCAACAAAGACCATACCTTCTCAGTTGATTTGGTGGAAGAATGGGCTTTGTAATGAGGGGATAAGCAACTTAAGTTAAATAGGAAGGACACCATGGCCAGCCTCCAAACCCAACTCATCTACAAATGGAAAATTTGCCCATCCCAGACCTACATTCCTGTCCAGTTCTGTTGGTAGGCATGGTTATCACAGGAACAAGATTTTCCTCTCTTGTATATGCAGACTGTAGGTTTTCCAAAGCTCATCACTTTTTAGAACAGCCTGCTATTTTTCTTGCCAAGTGGAGGTTCTTGTCCTCGTGGAAAAATATTTTCATGCTCCATTTCAAGTTTCAGCAATCAGCCATGTCTAGTTTTGACAAGAAAAGAGGTGCTTCAAATGCCTTAAGAGTGGAGGAAGGAATATGTTTTCCATTTGTGAAACACAAAAGTGTTGAAAATATTTTCCTCATGTTTGGAAAACAAAACAAAATTAAGCACACAGTAAAACCAATGAGTTCATCTTGATTAGGAAAAACATGAAAAATACCACTGTGGAATCTGTGCAATTAGAGCTGAATAGAAATTGCTTTATAACCTGAACTCGTACACAACAGGGCAGCCAGATTGTTTTAGCTGACTGAGTTACTCAGGTTTTGTGAATACAAGAGCAGAACCTCATGTGGTCTTTCTCCTGTCACATGGCAGGACCCGTGGGCAATATGAACATTTAGTGGGGATGTAGAAGGTCCAGTAATTCCCACAAAAGTTTGGCTTATTGTCCTTCACTAATCCATGGATCTGCCCAGTTATTTCGCTGTGTGCTCCAGGTTTGCTGTAGGGTTGGTCAGATGGGCTTCTGCACTCTCAGCATCTGTCATTTCCAGAAGTAATTCAGGGCATGCAGGGAGGAGGCCATGAGCTGCAAATTGTTCTAGCAGGATGCTTCCAGCTATTGTCTTGTCTGGGGACTCTCGCTTGTCCTGTAACTGGAACATGTCTGTAACTCGAGGGGCTGGGAGAAGATGGTGGCCAGGTGTGGGTTGATGCAGAAGCCAGGAAAATTAATTTGGCCTGTGTGTGCTCCCAGCTGCCCCCATAAACTAGATGTAACCCAGAAGACCAGATAAAGTGGCTTCTTCATGTCTAAAGTTTGTGAGCACCTATATCTTTAGAAGGGCAAGAGTCCTTGGTCAGATAGCAAGGGCCTCATTTCATAGCATCTTTCTAGAGGTATTATAACACCCCCCTCAAAAAAGAAAGATACTACTCAAAAAAGATAGATGCTACTTCTGCAAATGCCTTCTTAAGAAGGGCAGGACCATACTGCCCAGGTTTTGTTCTCACAGATCCATTGAATTGATCTTGGCTCAGTTACTTATTTGGTATATTGCAGATGCAGACTTTCACAGGGAAGAATAATGATAGCAGTACTGAATGTTTAAACAAGTGCTTGACCTATTCAAAATGCTAAATGTTGGATAATGCCTTGTGTCTCTGGGAAGCAGAAAAGTGTCTTTTTTGTAATATAAAATGGAGATGCTGAATTACAGGCAAAATATTTTTTCTAGGCTCTTCTGTAGACAGCTAGATCTGATGGCGATAAAGAGGAATAGACTAATTTTGAATTAAAAAAAACAGTGGAAATCAGGCACAAAATGATTTAAATGAATAGACTTCCATGTGAGCAAAACAGGTGTGAGATGAAAACTAGACTTGAAAAATTCTGGGAAGTTGAAGATCCTGGCTTCCCATCCATGCATGATTTATTAGTTCTGGCTGCCTTTCCACTCATGCTCCTTTTTCATTAAAGAAATGGGGGGGAAAGCATGAATTAATTTGTGATATGCAGCTATTTATTTAGCAACTTAACTCCTAAAGTTTCCTGGGAAACAATCCTGTAAAAGAAAGGCCTGATTTCGTTGCTTTTTAAAGTCAGCAGCAACCCCACTGAATTCTGAGAAGTTACAGTAAAGAACACTGTGACTCAGTCGTTCTCTTTATATTATCTAATCATGACACATAAGACAGGTTTTTTTGTAAAGGAAACTCATTTTTGTGCTCCATTCAAAACCAAACTAAACATCTGTCAGACTTGTTTTGTAAACTGGTATGCTGCAAGAAAGCCACATACCATGGAAAGAAACCTAAGAAGCACAAGACAAATCTTTGTGATTCGTAGTGTTTGTGAGAAAACAAACATCATAAATACAGACAGAGATAGCTCTGCACACACACATCACCAAATTCTTAGTTAACCGAGGGTTCATTGTAACATGGAAGTAAAAAACTTTAGAGCAGCTTTTTTGAGGTGAACCATTATTTTTTCATAGAAAGACATTAGTACAAGCGAACTTGAATGTGTCTTGTGTGTGTTTGTTGTTCTCCCCATTCTCTGCAATGACATTGGAGTTCCCATTTCACCCTTTTGGTTATATTTGCCCAGATTCTTATGTGCTGTTACCATGCTCTCGTATCAGCACTATCCAGTCTGTTTTCTAACTAACTTATCATGCCTTGACTAGACACCACCCTGCTGTGTTCTTTTTTTCAGAGGCCCTTTAAAATTATCTCTTCCCAGACAGTTTCTTACTGACGTCTGATGTCTGCAGGACTTTTGTTTATCATGGGGAAAAAAAAGGCAGATTCATCATGGGATTTTCTTTGCTTTTGATACTGCTACAATAAGTTAATTTGTACAGTATTGTGACTAGAAAACAGTGAAATGCCCCAAACCAAAACCTGCGATGTAAACCACTCCAAAAAAGTGAATCTTGTAGATTTTCAAATTGCTCTAGAAATGGGAAGACTTTTGGTTGTGAGAAAGAATTTCGTTTTCCCAGCTGTTGGCACCCTGTACAGCTTCTTTTAGAGCTGTTTTGGGGGGCTAGAACTGTATCCGTGAGGGCTCCTTCAGAACATTGTGTTGCACACACTTTCCTGTAGCATCTAGGCACCTGTTGTGGTAAGATGTTTATTTGAAGATGTCCATGAGATGGTTTTGAGGCCATAGAGAATGTAAGGTTTTTCCCATGTGTATGTTTTCAGCTTGGGATATGCAGAAATAAAATAATTTTTTGAGTTAAAATTTCAGATGAACAGACAGAAGTCACATGTTTTACTTCAGAATAACGTTACCAGTACCTAGCCATAGGGATTACATAGCAATTCAGTTCCCACTTTGGGTTTGGAATACGATGCCTCACATAGCAGCTTCCCTCTGTTTTGCATATAATGAAGGCTTTTATGTGTTTTCTTCCTCTTTCTCAGTCATTTATTTGCTACTTAATGATTCAGAAAAACTTCTGCATTTACTTAAAGACTAAAGCTGTGATTCTGGTGACAAAAGCAGGGTTAGTTTAAGTGCTTACACACTCACTCTTCTTTTTTTTTTAACAGATTTTCCCCCCAAGCAATGGAATTACAGTAAAAAAAAAAGTAGAATATTTTATTTGCCCTCCACATGGACTTACGCTTCTGGTTTTGACATAAAGAGACACCACTCAGGTGCGTGAAGTTATATATATTGCCTCCATACCCAAACAGGATGAAAGCTCCACTGTATTTACATATGAAAGCAGCATTGTATTAGGCACTAGTAATACAAAAGGTGAAAAAGGCCTTTTGCTGAGGAGCTTAAATTGTAATTGGGTGACTAACTGGTGTGCAAGGTACACCTCACTGCTCTGTCAGGTGCACCCCCAAGTTTTAGGTAATAATAGGTTTGGTTTAAGACATGGTGGTGTGATATATTGGCAAATAGAGGTAGGTGTGTGTTGAAAAATTACCCACGCATAGGTATGCTTGAGCCAAGAAAATGTTGAGAACCTCTTGTCTGGTTAATGCAAGACGCAGTGAGTGGCTGTAACAAAAAGACAGAAGTAGGACTGGCACGTCCTTGCCTGCTACGTGCTTTCTGAGGTCTGACGGAGAAGGCTTTATTTTCCTTGTATTATAGATCAAGGTCTGGTGTATAGAGACGTATGAAGGACTTCAGGCCAACAGGACTGTGCAGCACTTCACGTGAGCTGTGGCTGTGGTCTCAGGAACAAGGAAAACAGCTTCCAGTCCATGAAGACACGTAAGTTTTCTTGGGATTCAGCTAAACAAGTGCGTTTAGAGACTAGGCTTGGGTGAAAACATGATATTGATAGCTTGTGGACTTGCAGTCTTCCTGGGATGGAAAAAATGAAGCTGATTGAAAGAGCAGTGAATAAAGTGGTCTTTTAAACTGGAAAAACTGAGTAAGCAGAGGTGTAAAAAGAATAGGTAAGGAGACCGAAGGCATGCATGGGTGAGATGGCTGTGGTGTTATAAGGAAAGGTATCCCTCCCGGGTAGCACTGTCCTGCTAACAGGAAGGGTAATACACAGTGTGGGCTTCCCAGGCCCCTGTCCACATTGCAGTTGATTTCTTGCAAAAAATAAGGCTTGTGTTTACTTTACAAGAAAAGAGATAACAAGTGTATTGGGGGGTGATGGGCAGGGAGATGGATGTAGCCAGAGTGATTTTATGATGTAACAGTTCTGAGTCCTCTTGGGGAAATAAGGATGTGTTTATTTCTCTGCATAGTGTGTTGTACTCCCAGACCTTTCTTAATACAAATTTGGCCTTGAATGAAAGCACACCATCAGAAAAGTTGCAGACGAATGTGAGACAACAATAGCATGGATAGCAGACAGAGAAAAGACAGGATCTAGGACTTTTGTAGAGGAAAAACTGTCAGGTATTGAAAATGGCCTGAATGGGCCTGCATCCAAGAAAAAGGTGAAGATTCCTTGGGCACACATCTGGGTGGCAGAGAGAACAGGCGTGCTGCTGGCAGCAACCAAAGGTGGAAAGGAGCAGGAAGAGTCTAGGAGGGAAGGCACAAATTCATGCAGTAGAAAAACACCCAGGAGGAAGTTTTAGAGAGAAGGTTTCAGAGTTATTAAAGAGCGTGAGGATTTGATTGAGAAGTTTCTTTTG
Source organism: Fulmarus glacialis (assembly GCF_000690835.1). Classification (NCBI taxonomy): domain Eukaryota; kingdom Metazoa; phylum Chordata; class Aves; order Procellariiformes; family Procellariidae; genus Fulmarus; species Fulmarus glacialis. The sequence goes on along the minus strand of NW_009195635.1, from coordinate 2,301 downwards.
AAGATGAAATTATTAATGAAGACAGATCATATATCAAATAGTTCTAAACAAAGAGCTCAGGGTCTTCTAGAAATTACAATGGGTATGTCTCTATGGCAAATACTTGATCTAGCTTTGAACAAAGTAAGTATTCTATGAAAAAGTACCAAGGGCATAATCAGTGAAGAACGCTCCTGTTTGCCACAGTTTTCATCAATCATTAATAGGCCTTTCTTCTTCCCAGTTCTGTTTTCTTCTGTTTCTGCCTTGCTCAGCTGCAGGCCCTTCTTCAGTGTGGTGCAGTTGCACTGGTGCCCCAGCAGAAGTTTATGTGTTGAGGAAAGGAGTTTCCTGAACTGCTTCTACCATAAACATTCCAGCTAAATGCTACAGCCTGGAAGGGCTCCAGAGCAGAGACCCTGAAAAACACAGCCCAGCTGGTCTGAGAAATAATAGCCGCCAAATGATGTAGCTGTCTGCAAGAAGTCATGCACAGGGATATGGCTTCGACTCTTCCGTGGGTGTGTAGTTTGAAATATGAATCAAAGTCATTAGGCTGTTTTTGCCATGCTAATGAAACGGTCTTGTTCAAAGACTAATGGAGATAAGAAATCTGTATCTAATGGCCATGGAGGTCCTGGCTTGTGGCATGGGTTGCTGTCTATTCACTTGTAGTTATGACTGCATATTGGCATATAATGTTTCTTTCTGTTAATTTTATTCTTAATGATTGAAGTACAGCCAATACATAGTGCCGATACTGAAGAATAGGTATTTTTCTATCTCTAAGACCTTTGATTCTTTTCCTTGCAAAGTCAATCAATCAGTTTGCCTGTGATGCACCCATATTCAGAGCTGTACCACTAGTACGTTCGTACAAGAGGAGACAGGTTTGATCTGACTGGAGGCAGGGTGACCGCAGGTGTGTGATCACGCAGTGTGATGTGGGAGCATTTCTCTTTACCAGTTAAAGCTGATGGGTGGCAAATCAAACTCTTCTGGTACAGTGAACTTAAGAGTACTACTTTGATTATGTAGGCTGGACTGGCTTTATACTGTAGGCTTAGACAAAGTTGATAGAGACAAAAGGTAATTGTTAACGTTAAAGTTAGTGGGTGAGATGAAAAGGATTATGCGTGTAACTGTAAGTGCAATTCACATCCAGTGGAAATACTTTGCAGAAGCAGCAGATTTTATTGTGATTCTGTATTGAGGTCAGGCATAACTCTTTTTATCAGGAAAAGGATCGAAAATGTTCTCCCTGAGATGCAGAATGCTTTCCAGAGCTTCCCAAATACATGAGGAACAGTGCAGTAACCACCAAAGAGACACCGGGTGCTGCTCACCGACAGCGTGGCCACTCTTAGCACTTAGCAGACTTGGTGCTGTGCCGTGCTGAGAGCCTAGTGAAGCAGTGTTTCAGCTGGCTAGTCCTTCTTTCCCACTGACAGGATAGGAAAACAAAACACCCTTTCTCCTCACAGCGCTTTAGAGACATTATTTTAACACCTCTGCCCCAAATTTTCTTAAATTTCCTTCTGTTGCTTTTTCCTATCAGAATCTGAATCCCCCATCTTTCATTTTCATGCACTACCATTTTAACCTATTAAAGATGAAAGATCACCTCTGTCTCTCCCTTGTGGAGAGGGTGATAAAGCACATTCGGTATACGTTCAGTCTGTGGCCCTTTAAACTTTACATTGTGGCTGTTCTAGGGTACGCATTTAGAGAAGAAAATGTGAATCTGATTATGTGTAAAAGATGTGCTCTGCTATTTTTGTAAAATAAAAGCAGACCTATGGCAATAGAAGCAGTAAAGGACACCACCTTCCCACACCCCTTCTCTCCATTTCTAGCCGGAGCTGCTCTGTCCACTTGGCTTTGATTGCTTTGAATGGAAACTACAGCCTGTGGGTATGAGGGTAGCTAGCATGATTGTTAGGAAGACTCAGGTCTATTTCTTTTCTGCTGATTTCATTATGACTAATGTCCAAAATGGACCCTTGGTTCTTACCAAAACCAAAAGGTCCTAAAGCCAGAAGAAAAAGTGAGCCCTGCCTGGGAAAAACCCCATCTGATGGCGCTGTGCCCGTTTCCTCACCTCCTGGCAAGGGGCGAGGGGGCTGCGTGGGCGCCCGGGGCCTTGGTGCTACGCTCCTTCCTTCGTGCGGAGGAGGCTCCGGGCAGGGGAGCGGGAAGAATCTAGCGGCTGCGGGCAGCCCAGCTCGGGCCTTCGCCTCTTCCCTGGCGCGGCAAACGAGTGAGCCAGCGCCCTCCCTCCCGAGTGGAGCCCGGGCGGTGGGTGAGGAGGCGGAGGGGCTG
>NW_009195634.1:0-5205 GCF_000690835.1 Fulmarus glacialis | reverse complement strand
GAGGAATAATGCAGAAACAATGAGTGCAGACCTGTTTACACAAGCTTAACATTTTCTATAGTGTAACACTCACCTAGTATTTCCTTCAAACAACTGTTGCCCTCTCAGTCTTCACAAAGCGACCTTGACTCTAACAACCCGTTCTCTAAATATGGAAGACTCTCTCCATTTTAAATCAGTATTTCTGACTTATTTTGAAAAAAAAAAAAGGTTCAAATATTTACAGGACACAATGAAGATATATAGGGATTGTCTTCACGATAAAGAATCAATTAATAACGATCCAAGGGAGGCAGTAACAAAAAGCAATTTTACCCCTAGTTTCCAAAGAAGCCGACAAAAAGATGCATTGGATATAAAAATCTATGTCACTATACTTCCCTCCCCCCCGCCCCGCCAATTCAACTATCTATTAACAATGCTGCATGGTGAGCAATGTCAACCTTCATTTCATATTCCCAACAAACTCCTATGCAATGATTTTCTGTCTTAAGTCTAAAACATCTTTTCAATTTTTTTTGAAACAAGAAAAGGCATATTGCCATTATTTTTCTTGTACTGTTATCAAATTACTCTGAAAAAAAAAAAGGAGTAGAATTAATCAGAATCAGAAACATTTTAACAAGTTCATATTGTGCTTTCACTTTTCAGCAGTAAATAATGATCCACGGCTTCCTGCTTTCAGGAATACTGAAAATTAATACTTTTCTTGCTCAAATGCAAGTGACTCTGCAATTTAAAAAGAAAAGAAAATAGGGAAGAGGGAGAGAGACACCCAACTTCCTTTTCTGTAACTGCTTAATTCTGGGCACACTATCTTGCATTGTAAAACTGTATGCTGTAATGCTAATTCCTCTATTAATTTCAGAGAGAAGTGATCTGTAACCCAGCATATACACATTTTGCCTTGCTTTATTAAATGGAAAGCAAAGAAGTCAGATCAGTTTATATTTAAAACGTGCTGAAAAGTTGATGGCACCATGCTACATTAGGAACGGAGTTCTACTCTCTGGTATTCCCAGTGGTTAAAACAAAAAGTCAGTTCTCTCATCTGTACTAATGTGTCTCTGGTTTTAGGAGAATCAGTGTCTTCTGGGACATTTAGGGCTTTGTGTTTGTTCATGCTGAATTTACAAAAATAACTTCAGTGCTATTCTTGAGGAACTCATGCTACAAGAAGCTCAGCAATCCCTTTTGATTCCTAACAATTGGAAAATGACAGTATTTTAAGCAGTACTACTTTTAAGATCAATAAATCATGTTCTAAGTAAACATGTTATTCCTAAACTGATCTTTTTTTTTTGTTAATTTGTTCTTTTGGATAATTGTCCTCTTAGCATTGTTTCTAGTCTAAAATCACAACCTAGTAATATTTTTCACTACAAACTCATTTAGTTTTTAATTAAAAAGAATGGTTTTTAATCAGATTACACCATTATATTTACTTCTTAGGTAACAAAGCTATTATCACTACTATTTCTCTTCAGAACAGGGACTGCATCTTGATGCACTGTGGTTCTTTAGCTCAGTTGTTCAATGCTCTGAAAAACTGACTATTTGAAGGCAAATTAAAACATATGTGGTCTAGATGCATTATGAATCTTACTCATTTGTCACACTCATGAATAACTTTACTCTTTCAACAACTACCTAAAAAAGAATCTCATCTGCAATTTTATGATTAACTGGAATGAATACAGAAGAGATTCATCTTTACTTTATATGGGCTTCTGTAAAAATTAAAGTGTTAAAAGTGTATATACTTTTAAATTATATTCAGGATTAACTATCAACTCATATAGTTCAGTCTACCCTAATCACTCCAGAACATTTAAGAAGAAATACTTAAACCCTTCCTTGCAGCTATTTTGTATGGTATCTTATTTTACAGCATTTTAAAAGCAGGCCACAGTCCATTGATGCCAAGTTGATCAACCTGCTCTGAGCTGGCCTGTTAAAAATTGTGAATAGAAACTAAAAATACAATGGGATTAGGAAAAAGCAATAAACCCTGACATTGATTGGCAGTTTGTCAAAACTATGGCTCCCTATTTACAGAATGCAGGAAACCCACAGCCTTTTAAAAGGCATTGTACAACAGAGAAAATACAAACGAGTTGGGTAGGACTTAGGTGCCATTATGTAAGCTGTATTTGAGAGAATGAAGAAACTGTTTTACACTTGAACATCTGGGACTCACTGCATGGCTCCCAATAACCAATGAGACAGCATAAGAAAAGGCAATGAATCCCAGATGCTAGACATTGGTCATGGGCCATAGAATTGGCAGATTACAGTAAGGCGGGAGTAAAAGTATCTTTTAAGTTTAGTAGAATGACAGGGAGAAAAGCTTTACATGGATAAGCAGACAAACATGTCTCCTCTGCCTAAATTTTTATTAGGTATAATGTTATGATCCATGTCACACTGAAGTCTTTGTGAAAGCAAATGTTACTACTTTTCCATGAAAACTGCTTAACTGTTTAAGAGAAGTACTTATTTAGAGTGAAATATTTCAGTCAAGTGTGTAGCACCCAGTGGTAAGGCTCAGCTCTCAGATTTGAAAATCTTCAAGGAGACAGCTGGACCATGAATCCTTTCTGCTCTAATCCTGTTATTGAATGAAGTGAGAATGAGGATAAATACAGTAACCTTAATTTCTCATGTCCCACTTCTTCTTCAGCTTTTAGTACTATGACTGTGAACTGCTGCTAGACTAATGAGACACCAGTATACCTTTGTCTCTATCTATCCCAGCATGGATGTGTTTTGAATACAACTGACAGAATGAGATGGACAGTTATATTTCAATCAATACTGTATCACTGAAAACACTGCAGAAGTATATCCTGGAAATTGCAGAAATCTAAACAGCTACAATTTTCATGGCAGCTATAAATCAGTTAATAATGACCCCAATATTACTCCAACTATCTGCACTTTCAACATACAGAGACGAACATGGGCCATAACCTCAGACCTGAGCACCTTCAAGAACACTCAGGTTTGTATTTAGTTCTTACATTTCAGTTACATAAATTATGTCTGTAATTTCTTTGGGCAAACGAGATATACTATGTTATAGGATGATTTCTGTTGGACAGAAAACGTTGCTTCTTTTTATATGTATAGAAAAACTGTATCTCAAATGAAACACTCTGAGGCTACCTACATGAATAATCTCCAGAAGCGAGGTTATCCTAATAAGCATTTAATAAGCAGATCAGAATAGGAATGGAAAGAAAGGACAAGAGAAAAGAGCCGAATAACATAAATTTTGTAAAAACTTTATTCAATAAGAATGGCTGAAGATACCCCATAGATGGTACCCTGAACAAGTCCCATATTCAACCCTTAAGATCTTTAAAAAAATTGTCTTAGTAAGGGCTTTTAGTGAAAGAAGGATGTATCAATATTCAACGTCAGTGTGTATTTCATCCTCACTAAGTAGTTACTGCACAAAAGATAACTGACAGTTTAAAGAGAAAGCTTTCAATAGTTTCATCTTTCCCCCAAAGCCCTAAAGAGATCACACAGCAAAATCCTGAACTGACACTTCAGAGATGCTACGGAGACAATTTTTTCCTTTTTCTTTTTGACACTAATATTTTTAATACAACATTGAACTAAGAAAATATTAAGTAGACAATTTCAAAAGCGTCAAATATCTTAGGAAGACAAGCCTCTAACTTCTAATGCATCCTACTGTTAATTTGATACTATGTAGGAATCGGAGACAAAATTGACAAGAAGCTGAAAAGGTGTCTGAATCGTTATTCCATAGAGTTTGCAGCGGTCAGGCAAAACACATTTGGCTTTATTTGCATCTTCAAGCATAAAAGATTATTTGAAACTGATATTGAAGATACAAGAATTATACCTTGAAGATGTATAAGCAAGAATGCAAGTGATTAAGGAAAAGATATCTTTAACAAGCAGGCCTCAAAAGGATGGGCAGTATTGTTCTCTTTGTAGTTGTTTCTTAGTAAATATAAATATTTTATATATGTATATATATGAGTGTGTGTATATATATGTACATATATACAATATATATGTATATACATATATATTTCTCAAGATCCGGTACTACCTTTCTATCTCTATACAGTCTATGTCACTGACCTCTCACAAGCATTCCTGTGTCTTTGTTGCTTTGTATCCAGCAACACCATGTAATTCACTCACTTGCTGAAGCTGTGCTTGACACCACAGGGTAGAAAATAACACAGAAAACATTATCTGTGGAAGAAAAGAAGATTGCCTGACGCTGTGAATACTCCCATGAACAGCAAAATCAGCTTTGCCCTTTCAAAAGTTAGATCAGCTGCCTGATTGATTGCCCTCCCCCTCTTTCTGTGGTCTTTTAAGAGTTCAAGAATTGGCTAGAAAATCAATATAACTCATGTAGAAGCCCCTCCAAAATGAGAACAAAGAAATGTGATTTTAATTTGGGAAACTATTCACCAGTATCTGCTGGGTGCATCTCTGAAATACCAGACAAAATGCAGGAAGCTTTGCTGAAAACACACTCATTAAATTTTTTCGGCTAGAAAGGAAAGAAGTAAGGTCATGTTCTGCAAATATCCTATACACAGAGAAAGAAAAAAGCCACTCAACTGTTCTGACACTGCACTGTGACATATTTCAATCATTTACAGGAAGCCTTCAGCAAAGAATGCAAACAGGAAAGTTTTTCCTCCTGAATAAGCTTGCCTTTTAGCCAAAAAAGATCCCCAGCTGCCCCGTGTAAATTCTACAGATGAAAAGGAATTCTGTTTCCCTGAAAGTTAAACCACTCTCACTGTACACAAATCTCTACATAGAATATTTCCTTCCAAATATATATAATAAGCTATGTTGCTCAGCTATGATAAAGTAAGAAGATGCATATGGTAGTTCTGGATTCCTTAGTGCTACAGAAATTGTTTAGAAAATTTGCTCATCCCTGATATATAAAAGTAGCAAAGTATATTTTAGTTACTGGGACAGGAATTTGCAAAATGACAAATCAGAAACAAAAATTAGCATGAGATTCAAAACAAGAGATATTTACACAGTGTGTAATCAAGGGACTTTACAGCCAAGAGATTTTATTAAGTTTTGGAGGTGAAATAAAAGATGACACATTTACAAAACCAACAAAGCACCCCAATAGCAAATGTGGTTGCAAAAGATTGGCTTGGGGAAGAGTGGCTGGAAAGC
>NW_009195633.1:9699-12027 GCF_000690835.1 Fulmarus glacialis | reverse complement strand
CTCTGTCCCAGCCGGAACCAGGACATATAGCCAGGAAGAAACTTGAATACAAAGAACTAAAAATACAATTTTATTTGAATGGTATTCCTGAACATAAGCTGATGTGGTTGCTTTTATATTGCTTGCTCCCTTAAGTCCAAAGTCCTCTAAAAATAAGAGTGGAGAATGTAGCTTCAGGCAGACTCCAAGCCATTGACACAGACTTTTATTGAAACAGAGAGGCTGCTGTTGATGTCTCCACTACAAAACTGTTGGTGTTTACAATGCTGAACTATCATGATTTGGATAGTGTCCATACACATATTTTGTTGTGGTTTTGTGGCACCCTGAAGGGTACCTAATGGAATAAAATATGCCAAAAAGCCTGGGTCACTTTATTCAACAAAAATTAGGTTATTAAGGTGAAAGGCTTCTTTAACAACAACTAAACATTTATTCAGCTTCCAATTACTCATCTCGGAACTTGCTGTATGCATAAGAATAGCAGGGGGAAATGCTGCTCTAGATGTTATTTCTTTCAGATTCTATTAAAACTGTAATAGCCTGCTTCCATTATACATTTTCCTGTATATTTCAATCAACATGTCACTTAGCTGCTGCTCCTGAAGTGCACTTAATATTTTCATTAAAATCAATAAAGCCAAGAAATGACAAGGGTGCAGGTGGATGCAAGCAATTAAACTTCTCCTATATGTATTGTTAACTAGCAGTTGGAAAAAGAAGCTTCATTCAACACCTGTCCCTTTCCTTTTGAATGGCAGCTAACAAAAATCCACTTAGCCAGCTTTTGTCTGCTTATTTTGCTGACAGATGATGTGAAGAAGTAGGCAGTTATAGGGCCAGTAATTCAGAATTAATTTTCCCTTCAAAAGAGTGATGTGGACAACTGAGTGCAGTAATGGTACCTGCTCAGAATTCAGGGGTAAACAAGATAATTTGAGATGATGGGACGGAAATAAAAGCTCTTTAAAGGTTTGCTCCTCACATGGCTCTCAAAGGCACACTCACTAGCACTTCTTATCCTCCTCAATTGAAAGTCAGAAGAGTTAATCATTGAAGTATTAGCCTGGTGTACTTTTGTGTGTGGTAGGATTGAAAAGGAAGCAAATAAAATAAGAGACCGAGGATTGTGCCCCACCCCAATATTAAAAATATGCGATAGTGAAAAACAGCACCTAAGCCATACAGCGATTGTTTATCAATCATATTTTCAGAACATGCTGCAAACAAAAGGGAGGTGCTGGCTGTACATGGGCTGCATATTTGCAGTAAAGGGAAGTCATCATATCTTCAATCATCCAGCAACATTTTTTTATCCGGTCACCTGTGTAGCACTAACCAGAGTGGACCTCATTACTAGGAGAAAAAAGCAGTGTGGAAAGCACTACTGCCTACAGAGGAACCAAATGCAGTGATTCATTCTCAAAGTGTGCACAGGTTTATGTGGAAACTGGAAGACGCAAATCTGTACCCACTGTTCCAGATGTGCTGTTAAGGTTGCCTAGACACACACATGCCTGAAAAACCAAGGCAGGATCTAAAAACTTTTGAGCAAATTGAACATAAGTATAGATTTGCCTGGGTATTTCCTCCCTCTGTACTCTAAGTATATATACAGACATGAACATTTCAACAGGACTGTCAAAAAGAAAGGGAACCTTCTCAGCATCTTCTGTTGCCACAAAGGGAGCCAAGCTTGAGGTCTTTCTTTTTAAAGACCTTCAAAGCAGTGTAGACAGCTCTCTATTACTACAGGCACACGATCTTGGAATTGGATATCCCTGTTGATCTCTGGCTCTCTATCTCCTGGATGTGGTTCTAGAGGGAGTTAATGGGACTATTCAGTTGCCAGACCAGGCTATATTTGGAGTCTGATGCCTCGTAACCTTTCTTTCATCTCTCTCTGGCATTCAATCCTACTCTGTCACTTAATATCACTACTACTAGTTGGCTGTTTACTCTGCACTCTAAAAGCTACAACCTACAAAATATATGGGGGTATTTAGTACCTAAGTAATATTTGCTGTGACTGCACTCTATAAGAGCCCAAGAAAGGGAATGGACTAATCTTCAGCACACTCCATGATTCAATCTTGTTCATCTTACATATGAGGGATTTCTGGGACTCAGACTCTTGTACCAAAATGTTAAAGAGCAGCCCAGGCTCAGGCTCCTCACAAAATCCAGCTGCTTTTTTGTCTGTCATGCACAGTCAGGCCTTTCCAGTGAAGACTACCTGCTCTTCAGGTTTACAGCAAAGTATAGTGTTGGCAAGTTGCCAGAGCTGGAATGTTCACAGATGTGGGGACCGGGCAAAGCTCATGTCCA
>NW_009195633.1:0-9668 GCF_000690835.1 Fulmarus glacialis | reverse complement strand
CTTCCTGTGCACCCCGAAGCTCGGGTGTGCCTAGAATGGGCAGTCAGTGGGCACCAACAGCGGTTCCCTGGGATTACAGCAGGGCTGTACCTCATCACCGGCCAAGCTGAGCAGCCACTTACAGTAGCTACAATGGTAAGTCCATACATACGCTCCTCTTATGTGTTGGACACTGTGTTCCTGGGCTGTGCTCTATGACAATGCAGCGCTCAGTCTTAGCAGGGTGTCCTTCCCCCAACTCCATCACCACTCTGCTCCACCCCGACTTACAGTACAGGCTGAGCAAACCACTGCCCTCTCTTCCCGTAAATCAGATCACATCAGACAAGAAATATGTGCTGAAGTGTTTCTCTTTTCTTTACTTCTTCCTCCAGACATGGTACTCTCTTTTATTACGTCAGATCTTAAATTAGGACCCAGATGTCCAAAGATTTGTAGGCTGTTTTCTGTAAAGCTTATAAGAAGTTGGCCAGGGAGTTGTGCAAGCACGTCATTTTAAACATGTACAAATATCTGTACAGGTTCAGAACCTTTGTTTGCAAATCTCCTGTTGTGCAACTTATGTGTTTTATTTATTCGAGGAAAACTTCAGTACATTCTGAGATCTTTAAAACAATAATGCTTTTATAACCAGCTTTAACAGAATAACTACTCTCCCCTCTCATGTTTTCCTGGAAAAGAATAGGCAACTATTCTAAAATAACCAACTATACATTGGTTAGTTGAAATAGATCATATGAAGTTTTTCTAGAGGGCAGCATACTTATTGTATGTGATGGTCTAGGCTGTCTCCAGCTACAGTGTTCCATGTAATACAGACTCATTCATCATTCATATGGGGTTTATTTCAGATTTACATTGACAACACTGAGATCAGAACCTGGCCCACGCTGTGTATAAGGGTCAGGTGGTACAGTGTTGCTATGGTAATGGCTTATTCCTTTTGAATAGCAGGGTAACTACTTCAGATAAATCCTGTATCTCCTGACATCAAATTAAATCTGTTCCTGTCATGTTCCTCACTGACTTGTTGAATAAGCAGAAATGCTTATTCTGCAAAACAGACCTACTTTATTAAATCTGATCTTACTGTTGTATCTGGTAATGCTAATCTTGTGGTTATGTACAGTTTTGCTGTTCTATGGTTTTGAAGAGAAATCTATGTGTATAGATTGCTAGCATGACCCCAAAGTAAATTTGGATCTCATCAGTATCAGAAGTTTATCAGCTACTTGTTTTTAAGGTACTGCCAACAGGTAAGTCCATGAATTGTTTGTTTATCATCAGAGCCATGAGGCTGTCTTCCCAAAAGTGGTTAAGTGGAGAGAATTGATGAGCACTGAGCTGCAATTTGACATCAGACCTTAATTATACCTTTAGAGACAGAAAGAATGAAAAGTGAAAAGTAATTGAATTGAACATCTGATCCAGCTATAATCAAAACAAAAATGTATTTTTTCACTTGTGTATGACTATGTAAGAGACTGGTTGGTAAAAAAGCAAGGGTAGTAAAAAATATGTTTATAAACCTAGATGGAAGCATGAAGTTGTATTTGGATATGCAGGATATTTTTTCATACTCCATCTTTTATGACTTCTAGACAAATCTGGGGTTCCTTAACATGCAAATCAGCTGGTCTAAAGAGTTCCCACTTCAGGCTTTCAAGCTTGAGCTGAGAAGTGGCTTCTCCACGAAAGTGTTCATACAACAAAATTTAGTACAGGGTTTAAAGCAAAACTATAAGCACAACTGTATACTGCCTCCATTTGCTTGCTGTGCATGGTGTGTCTCTTGTTAGTGTCTGTCTTCCCCAGCTAATTTATTCACTTCATACACTTGCCCTGCAGCACTGAGCATTTTTTAGCAAATTTACCCCAGTCCCCACAGTTCTGTAGCAGTGAGTTCCCAACACAGAGACATCTATCTGTTCTGAACTTACTCTAAGAACAGGCACATAATGGTACTTCCAATTGCAGATGAAAAACATATGACCTGTAACATAAACCAGACATCTGATTCTTGTTCTTCTGAAGCCTGTTATGACAAACCATTTTTAATATACTTTTCTACTCCTTTGTTATTTTTAATAGTGCCTGCAGGTTAAGTGACAAAATTTACTCATTTTTACTTTTAATTCTTCTTGTTTTCACTATTCTCAGCTCAAGATTCAAGAGACTGTTATTGTCTTCATAACAATAGTTTTCATAAAGGTTTTTTCTAATGAAAGATACTTATATTAAAAAGGACTTTATCTTTTTTTTTCTTTTTTACAGAAATGTTTGTTCTATATTTCCCTTTCTCCTCAAAAACATTGGCTTTTTTAATTTAAGGGTAAAAAAAAATTGTCCACATAAAAAATTTGCTTCAGTGCTGATCAGCACAGGGAAGCAACTTTCTCCTGGTTTGAATGATGAAATGTTCTATTCTGAATAAGACACCATCCAATGTGGATAATGAATATAATTAGAGCTAATTCTCAGGAGTATGACAAATCATATTAAGCAAAATTAACTTTATGGCTTGCTACCGACACTAGTTGCTAAATATAGCAATTGTGGAAATCTGATAACTATCTTACTTCAGAGAGACACTGTATATATATATGTATGCCAAAATAGAACAGAACATGCCAGGAAGTGATATACAGTTTAAATATGTTAATCAAAATCGCTTATTTCATTATAAGGAAATGCAACTCCAAGACTCTCAGGTGAAAGTCACGGCCCCAGCCTTGTGATTAAAAATATGCCCACCTTTCCTAAGAGCTAGTCCTATTATTTATATTCATAAAGGTTTGTTTTATCAGAGTTATTATTTCAAATGCCCAGGAAATGCCCACTAAGTAAACCACTAATCGTCTTTCTACTGGTAATACTAAAAACTTCTACTGCAGTTTATTCTGCATTCAAGTGGTAGAAGACAAGATTCACATTTTCCAATTTGCCAGTGACTCATGACAATGGAGTGGTAGGATCATTGTAATTGCCAGCAACATTACTTGTGAACATACACCAAATAGCTGAGAAATAAGAAACATCATGTCTGTGCAAAAGCACATCATGTAAATAACAAAGTCAAGGAGTCTATGATTTTCTAAGCACTATAGCAACAGTTACATTGTCAGCTCTCTGCTTCTACAGTTCTCAGTACCCTACAGAATTTCAAGCACAGCTTGTGAGTTTCCTGAAAATAGGATATTGGTTCTATAGCTTCCCTGGATGAGCATGGATGTTTTTGCTAGTTGCTCTTCTACACAGCTTCTGATTTACTCATACAATATTTTTTTTTTTGTGCAGGAAATGGCAATGTCAGACAACCTGACAGGGGGAAATGACCACAGATAGTGACTTGGCAGGGTCAGGTTGAGCATCAGGAAAAAAATATTTCACTTGGAGGGTAGCAGAGCACAGGTAGGGTCCACCTGCAGAGGCTAGGGAATCTCAGAGGTTTTGCACATTCAGCTAGACAACACCATGACTGTCCTGGTCTAATGTTGGTGACAATCCTGCAGGAGTTTGGGCTGAAGACCCACTTGGTCTTCTCCAGCCAGCATTTCTGTGATTCTGGGAAAATGATATCATGCAGAAAAGTACACAATGATTTTAGCATTACACTTTATCTGTATTTTCATCTTTAAAATACCTAATCTGAAGGAATAGCTAAAATAAATAGTAAAAAAATAAGATAAATGGCTGCTATTACCTATAATCCCCATTAATGTGTAAAGGATGAAAAACATTTGCCAGCCTGTAGGACTGAGGGCTGTGAGCAAGCTAAAAGAAAGAAGCCTAAGTAGAAAGTAGCTGAAGCTACGGGAAAACAGATTTTTAAAAGGTATAATAAAACATATATAGACTTGAGTTTCTGGTTTATAGGTAAAACCATTGCTCTGTTTGGTTAAAATACTGATCTCCAGTGGGCAATAATCCTACTTAATGGTCCCTTTCTCAACCCAGAAGGCAATTACTTCTTTCCCACTGCAAACCTCAACAAGAGTAATATGTGCATATATATTCCTATTTATAGATCAGAATTAATTTGCAATAGTACAACAAATCACACAGCTATGGAAAATATAGATATAAACAAATGAGTGGATATAAATAACACAAATATACAATATTGCCGTTGATATCTTTCTTGAAAGAAGAAAATCACACTATAACATGCGTTTTTCTTCATACCCAAAACACAAGGAAAATGCAAAAACCACTTCAGCTCTCTGTCCAGACACCCTTCCCTTGCCCTTGTAAAAAAATTGCAGTATACTAACAACATTAAAAAATTGTTTTGTCATCCAAAAGCATCTGGAAAAGTTGAGAGGAGATCTTTCTGAAAGTCTTCTTTAATGTTTTAAAGTGTTTTAGCAGCTGTCTTCTTCATCTTTATTTTGCAGCACTCACATTCCCTCTCATGAGCCTGTTTTCTCATTCACTGAACAAAACAGGACTGATCATATGGGTACCATTTCAGACATGTCTGGGGCATCTGGCTCTAAAAGTCCTGTCCATTGGTCTGTTTTCCTCACCAGGATCAAAGCCTCGTTCTGCTTTAAGTTCTGAGGAGTTTTAACATGTCGCATGTTTAGGATCAAGAAACTGCTATTTTTTTCATTTCCTGGAAATCTCCCAAAAGGATAAATCACACATCTATGTTTGGGGTTGAGAGAGATGCTCAGAGAAAGTGAGATTCATATCAGTTTGTGTACAAAATCTCAATGCATCAAGGAGAGATGGGGGGAAAAAATCAGACCCACAATAGGTAATGCTTCATCTAAGTGGTATGACAACCTGTTCATAACCAAAAAGCAAGGTAGTGCTGAATGTTTATTAGAACACTTTATGAATACCCCATCTGCCCAAGTGTGTGTGGAAGAAGCTAAGCCTCCGAAAAAACTTACCCACCCTCTAAAAGCGTAGCAAAGTAGCAGAGACGATAGCTCTTCCAACCAAATCCCATGTGCAACTCAGCCAACTGTATTTATTGGAAATGGCATTTCTTCTTTACATTCTCTCACACTTTACACTACCCATACATTTATACTTCCAATATCTCACAATAACAGCCAAGCCATAAAAAGTCACTGTGGCACCTCTCTTTAAATCCATGTCATTTGTAGAATGGATGGTTACGAATATGCTCCTCGAGTGGTTCGAGAGGTTTCCCTCTCCCACAGAAGAGCTCACACTCCCTGTGGCTTTTCTCAAGTGTCCCAGGACCAGTGTCCTTCCCTACCCCATAGGAATTTAACACGACAGGTAGGACACCCATCCTGCACAATCCTCTGTGTAGGGCTATATCACACTCTGACCTACTGAGGCTCACCACTCACCCTGACTGTTCATGACATGGAGGGGATGGTCTCAGCCAATTTTAATCTGCAGTGAAGGTACTTTGAGCTTCTCTCAGGATGTGGTCCTCGCTTGGTAACACCAATGCCTCTCCCCAGACAAAACAGGAGGTTACCAAAATAAAAACAACTTCTGGTTTTGGTGCTAAATTAGCAAGGTTTTTCTCCCCATTATGCTGAACTACAAATAAATATATCAAGTTTTCCAGCAGAATGCCTTCCAAGGTTTGCTTAATTCCATTAGACAGTGTGAAATGATGCATTCTAGCTGTACAGAATGGTAAACAGAATGGGAAGTGTTTCTGAGCATGCTGCGGATGGTGTAGGAAAATCAATAGTTGGGGAAAGCTTCCAGCAATATAGATTGTTTGAACTACTTACCATTATGTCAAATTCACTTTAACATCAGCAAACAGACACACCGTAAGATGAATATTGAGAGAAGCACTATTTCTACCGTTTGCATTTAAAGGCCTAAAGTTGTATAGATTTTTATAATCAAGTAAGTCTTTATAATTCAATAACAAGGCTTTTATTTAACCCTTAAACGGTTGATGCACCAAGTATTCTCTTTCCAATTTGAATCAGGCAAAAGCCCAGTAAAATTTTTAGACATAAAGTTTTCTTTCCTTTATTCACTCCCCTATGTATTATTTATAATTTTTCGAACACCCTCCTCAGTCGCAATCATTTTAGTCAAGAGACCTGAAAGAACCTGTAAGGAGAGTGTCGTCTGAAAGCAAATAAACATTCCCCACCTTGAAAAAAACCACCAAATATCATATCTGATTGCTAGTTTCCTTGAAGAAAATACAATTTCCTCTCAAAAAGATATATTCAATATGTGCTTAAACATGCACATGGGGTTGAACAGAGGTGGAATTAAGCACCCATTTTAAGTACTCTGTTGCAACAAACACTTGAAATAAGCATGTAATTGATTTGGGACTTCAAAGTATGTGCCTTCAAAAATTCTATGGGTACCAGTGCAGCACCAAAAGTTTATTAACATTCACATCATTCCTAGCCTCATTATCTCATCCAGATGTTTCTATGACTGTCCCTTTAAAGAATTCCTGCCTAAATTTTATTTACATTTGTTCAGCAATATTGATGCTTAATGAATAAATGCAGTATGCTGTCAGTACTGGAGACTAATTACATCTATGTATGAGCCTGAGAACCTGATTGAAAAATCTGCAGTAACTAAACTGGGTTTAAATAAACACTTTAGTGTAGTGCTTTAATTACACTTTAGTTTGTAATGTAATTTTTGGCTGTTTAAACTATGATTTAGTCTGAGCTAATTACAAATTATTTTCTACTCGGTAATTAATAATAACAAAATTGTAATTAGACAGCTGCTCTGGATCAGGGTGGCAGTTTGTGTTAGCTGACTCATGAAAGACTGGCAGATAGACGAGAGCTGCATTTGGGGACTGGGACATTCTGCACCTTTCTATGTTGCTTTTTCAGTCAGAGGAGCTGTTATGGTTAGGTATACTCAAAAATGCTCTGTGTTTTTGAGGACTAAAGTTTGATATTTGCAGGGGGAACTTCCTCTGCTTCTGCCACTTCCGAAGGTGGGTCATTCTACCTGTGGCTGATAGAGATGGTGCAGGTTCCTTTCTCTTGCTCAATAGGAAAACAGTTTTTTCTGCATGTTACATGACCGCCTCACCACAAAGTACCCTAACTCCTGTCAAGAAGACCCATAGCATCAGCAGCTTTTTATCCATCACCCATCTGAAAGCTACACAATAAAGCAAATGTAAGCTAGGGATGACACTTCCATATTTCAGCATTTCAGTAAACGCTCCGTGCTCCAAAAGTGTTTGGTAACAAAACACCCTCTCTGATGTCAGTATCCTTCCTTACTGCAAATACTGCAGACCCAGTGAATGTGATCAGTTATGTAACACGCCGAACAACACTGCTGTACTTCTGCTGGTTTGCAAGCTTCTTTCTCATTATTTATATTTGGCAGGCCAAGATAAACAGTGACTTTTCAGACTTACAGTCAGATAACCATCTCAACTGTCCTGTAATCATCAGGGATTGCTTCCTGGAGCCTAAACAGAAGCCTGAAAAACACGAAGCACACACTGCTACATCCCATCTCCATTTGGGGTTCCAGAGTTGTCAATTTCTGGCATTGACTCTATTTTTTGTTCAGTTTGTGTTGCAGATGTTTTGCATTTTGAAAATGCAATAACATTTCCCCAGTTTTGATCAAAAAAAATGGTTTTAACAGGTTGACTTTGAGATACATTTTGTATCCTCTTACTCAAAGTAAGCTGTAAAGTGTAAATTTGCCCAAAGCTGGAGAAAAATATAAAAACAATCACTCAGTGGGGGCTCTTTAGAAAGTTATTTCTGCTAACAGCTGAATTGAGCTTTCTTTTAAAACTCATTTGAACAGACCACCAACCATGTTTATGCCACCTAATGAAAGAAAATAATTGAACCTGAATGATACAATTAAAAACACCTTTCACATACCTTTGGATCAGAATCTGCTATAAGCTATGATGTTGTCAGCATGTAGATAATGTATAGCTGAAGTGAGACTTTGACAGAATTGTTTCTATATGTGTTTAAACACAGAATTGTACCACTGGAGGATATTAAATACATACCACTACCACTTTATTACCTACAGTAACCTTATGTCCAAATACATGTGGGTTACTAGCAAATTTGATGCATCTCTAATTGAAAAATCCACTTAAGGATTAACAAATCACCAGGAACATTTGCACTAAAATGTAACTATAAATCAGTCATATAAATAGGAACCTTAATACCACTTTCAGACTATAATTATGTAAGTAGTTTGAACAACATACTGTAGCTGATGTTTTACTTAAAATACTTATTTTGAAGCATGTTGCCTCCTAACAGAGCATAATCATCAGTTTTACGATGTCTCCTATGAACCATTTACATGGGAAGAGATGAATGATTTTGTGTAAGTCTAAAATCTATACCCCCAGACTGTCCTAACTTAGGGCAGGATCGTAAAATTGCAAAATAGAATAAAATGAAAAGTCTTTGGACAGACACAAAGATGTAGGAAATAGTGCCTGCCTGGACTCTTTTCGTTGTCTGCAGAGAGCAAGATAAATCAACCTGAAAATAGATGTGTTTAATTAAAAATCATCTGTGTATCCCTTTTCTGTCTATTTTGGAACACTCCTCTGTTAAAATTGCTCTTGATCTTGTTCTGGTAAGATTCTGTGAAATACTGTGTAGGCTCATATTTCAGTCCTTCAGGTTCCTGATATATTTCCTTATGCAAATTTAAACTAAGATTTCTAAACTTAAGTAACAGCTCTTTCTCTGTTGTCATCTCCTTCTATGTTTTCAGTGAAACTTGATAAACTAAAAAGAGAAGCTTTGGGGTTTTGTTGGCTTCCTAAATTGTTGTTAGCAGCGAAAGTAAGTATGTCTTTAAAAAATCAATAGTGCAGTTATATACACTTGGTAAGTGGATTAAAAAAGACCCTTATCTTTAAATGAAATACCATTTTTCATGGGACATTTACTCCCAACTACTGCATCTAAGCTAGCTGGCATCATTCCATAAGCTATTATTGAACGGATCTTTGTCTGGTCCTCTAGGCAAATGTAATGTAACATGCACCCTGGAGATTTTCAGAGAGCACTAAATTTCACACCCACTCACCTTAGCAACAATATTTTACCCCTAATTTTGATGTACTTGGTTTGATTACAACATTAAAGTTTCAATTCTCATACCTGTGTATGATGGAATACAACAACATGAGCAAGTAGTAAGAAGATACAAAATTATGAATTTTGAAGTCTTCCAAAAGCTATATAAACTTTTCTCTGTGTATAAGCAGGGCATAAACATTCATTTGAAAAAAGCCAAAGTGTAACGGAGGCATAAGTTAAACCATATAGCTCCTTTGGATATGCTCCTATTTTTAATCAGTTTTTCCAAACTAAGAAGAAATCCAGACTGAAGTCTTACAGCTCCCCAGAAGAAAAAAGGCCCATCACAGCATAGGATTTCTAAAGCAAAACTATCTAAATTAAGATGTAAAGCTTTTGAGCTTTTTGATGGATTGAGTCTTACAGTAATTTATGGCTGCAAACTCTTTACTAGCTTCTTTGTTTTGTTTTGGGGGCTAAGGGGTCTTTTTGTCAGCTGAATTTAGAGTATCTTGGAAATAAACTTGAAGACTTTATTTGTCCCCAGAGATTCTGATCTAAGAGTCGAATTCAGCTTCAGTACTTCCTGCCTCAGTTCTTTGATCTATTGGTTCTGTGGTTTAATGAGTTGCGTAT
>NW_009195632.1:10724-32468 GCF_000690835.1 Fulmarus glacialis | reverse complement strand
CCCTTTGCCCTTCAGGACTGTCTCCCAAATGTGGGTAGAAGGACTGCTAGCCACTCTGTTCATATGAGTGGGCCATAAATATTTTTGGGTTGGGTAAAAAGGTTCACCAATGGACTCTAAATACTAAAAACAGAAGTGGATCATTTTAGAAAGCACTGGGGAGATGGGCCAGGTGGAAAATGACGACTTCATGTATTTTAACTGAAGGCAGTACTGAAACCTGTTGAATGTGTATTTTTACTGAAATTTTGTGTTGATTCCAAAACCCTAAAATCCCAAAATACCCTGCTGCCTTGTGACACAGGGAAAATTCAGTACTTTTAAGAAGAATGTCTTGCATTTGTGGACAGACCTTGAGACCACAAACAATTGATTTCCCAGCACCAGAACGCAAGCAAAATGGGACTCAGGGCTGTATCCTAAGGGTTGCTTATTTCCCTCCCCTCAAGTATAGTCAAAATGTCAGTTCTCTCCAGGAAACCTACCCCTCTTTGGAAAGAAACATGATTATTCTAGGAGCCTGAAGTCATGTTGTGCACATGAGGTCAGCAGTATAGTAATGTGTGCTTCCCATCATAGCTTTAGCTTTGAGCTAAACTCAACAAATGCATATATACCAAAACACAACTTTATCATTCCATCTCCATGGAGGCCAAAATAAACAGAAGGATATACTGCTGAAACTTCCAAGCACTGTCGATACACAAATATATTGCAGTTACACACAAATATACATATACAAGCAGCCAATGTGTTGCCTAAACATAGCAGAAATGGTGCACAGAAGCTTCCCACAATTAAGCCAGCCAGTATGTCTCGTAGCAAAAATCACAAACACTTGCTGCCCCCACCACGCCTTGTGAAAATACATGTAACAAATCACTTTGTGATTTGCATCAGGGAGAAAGAGTGATTACGTACAAAGTACTGGCCTCAAATCTATGAGAGTTTGGTGCTCAGCAGTTTTACCTCTGAAAATAGGCAGAGCACTCACTTCCCACGTCCCCAGTCTGTAACCTAACCATTCAGGCCGAGCTTCAGCTGTATTTTTCTCACAGAAAGGTCTCCTAATTTCCTAGTGCTGCTATCAACTTGCTACAGCTCCATAAAGAATTACAACACAAATATCATTTTGAGCAAAACTGAAGAAACCCTTCTCCCTACTTTTCTCCTTCCTCCACAGATTGCAGTAGGTATGTTCAGACCTGATCTACCCCTTCTCATCGCATGTTTGCCCTTTTCCACTGATTAAAAAGGTAAGAATGCTCAGGCATTCAGCTAAGTCGGTAAGAGCACAGGTCAATTTTTTCCCAAGGGAGGAGAAGAAGAGGAGCAGAAGGAGGGATGCCCCCTTATGTCTCTGTCACACCCGTGCCCCGCACGAGCATGACTAAAGGTCTGTGGGGGAGAAGAGCAAAGTGATGCTGCTGGCTTCAGCCCTGGCTTGTTCATGTTGTCTTCTTCTTTTTCCACGCGGTGACTTGCAACCTGTAATTTTGTGAGCAATCTGGGTGTTGTCAGCTCTCCCCTCCGTGCACTTTCAGGGTAATTAGTCAGCTGTTCCAGCCTTCCCTCTTCCCGGAGGATCAGCGCTACCTAATGAGCTAAGAAGGAGGCAGAATGCTACACTAATGACATTTGCTGAGGATTTTAAGCAGAGAGGAGTTAAGGAGGAGAAACGAGAGTACAAAAGCACTTACAGAAGCCCAGTGTAAGTCATCATGACTCATCAGTACCTAGCTGAAAGAGCAGTGGCAAACTGAAACAGAAAAAAGAGTATTTTCAAGTAGAATCTGCTTCCCACTAGCAGCAAACAAATAGATGAGAAGGCAGGAGGCTATCATTGATTTTAATTGGTGGTTCAATTATGACCAAAACATCAGGACTGTATTAAATGAAACAGAAAGGCTGCTGCCCGCCTGAGCAGATCTGTACTCCTCCGTGCATCAAGAACACAGTTCAGTGCTTTCAGAAGAACTCAGCTTGTTGAGGACTGAGCTCTTTTTGAAGAAAAACAAACAAACAAACAAAAAAAAAACCAAAAAACAAAACCCAGCTATACCTAGTGCTGCTGAAATTACTGCATGCTTTAGAAGATGTCCTATAACTCATCAGAGTTGTGTAAGGGCTAAGAGAGAGCAGGGGAGAAGCCATCGCCAGTCTGTGATTCTTTCAAAGGAGGCTTCTGCCTCTCCATGCAGGTCCACTTACACAAAGGCAGGCCACAAACCTACCCACCCTGTTTCAGGAAAGCTGCTTTGTTTCATGGCTGTTAAAGCCCAAAACCTGAACTGTTATAAAGGGCTGAGTCCAACCCCACAAAAAATCGTGATCTGCTCCCCAGTATTCTCCTCTTTCCAATATGCATCATGTTACATCAAGACTCATAGAGCAATTTAATTCCACTGGATAGCACTGGCTCTATTAAAATAGCCTTAACTAAAGCATATATGCAAAGGAAAACACGGTTTTAAAACTGGCCAGATTGGGAGGCGAACGGGTGGTAAGAAGAGCGCAGTGCAGTGATATAGTTTTCACCTGTATGTCTACTGGTGAAATGATGAAATTATTCTACTTCATTTGGGTACTGGGAACCTCACAGACTCATAAGAAGAGTTCAGAACTCACTCGGAACGGCATTTCTGCACAGTTGACTCAAATAGTTGGTAATGTTGTAAAAAAAAGCAAGAAAAAGACCACAAAAATGCTCACGCTACCTATGGTAAATGGCTGTATCATTATTATCAGTTCCAGGCCCTTCCTTCTGTGAGTGTGTAGCTAAAGATACATGTGCTGTCCGTTGGTTTTCTACTTCCTTTTACTCTATTTCCTCTGAGTCACATGAATTATTAGTTATCAAGTTGCCAAAACACCTTTTTTAAAATTGAGACTATTTTTAGAACTAGTTATGATTTTTCAAATGGCTTGATGGACATTTTTCAGCACAGCTCACATTAAGAGACTCTGTCTAACTCTATATAGGCATTTGGAAAGTGTTTAAACCAGCAAAGGTACTTATAATCTGCAGAAGATCTGAGTAGGATGAAATATTGCAAGAAGCTGTGCTTAGAGCTAACAACTTCAGAGGATTCAAGAAAGCTTTTGGGAATAGGAAATGATTTATAAGTCGGGTCCTACTTCCCGTGCTGTATAGGACAGGGAGATCAAAGTAAGTAAACAAAAAAAAATTCTTACTTGGCAGGTTCTTTATTAAGCTAACTTTTCCCACACGTTTGAAGATCAATCAAGTACCACAGACTGATTTAGAAGGTGTAATCTTACATCTCCAAATCCCTCACAAACATAGCGTTCAAAGGTTAAGTATATGGGATATATCATTATTTTGCAGCTATAACACCGTAACATAACGTAGGCCTCTTGATTCAGAGTGCCAGCATGTTAAAACTTGTGCATGCAGTCAGGAGACAGGCTTTTTCCAATATAAATTCAATCCAAGAATTTAATAACTGATGCAAGAAAGACTATGAGACACAGTCAGGGGAGATACGAGCATGTGCCCAAGTGATGCAGAGTATGGGGAAAGACATAGTGTCTACCGATGTACATGGACAAGAGCTAAAGACATCACTGCCATCAGGACTTGCACAATCTAGAAGAAAGCTCAAAAGCAAACCTGAAAACCAGCAAGCTGCAATTCACTGAACAGAAAGTTAAAAAATGCACTTCCAAAGAGTAAAGCTTAATCACAGCTGAGGAGTTCTCAGCCAAAGCTGAAAAACCGAACTATAAACAAGCCGCATTTTATAATCATTATCCTAAAAGTGGAAGTTCTGCATAGCACTCCACAGGAAAATCACATGGTTGATGTTAGAAGGAAAGTCTTTCTTTTATCTGTAGCTCTTTTCCTGTGAGCTCCTTTCTTTTAGCTTTCCTAGAAAGATCCAGCCAGCAGCATCGCACAGCATATCCCACTGATTTCTCATAGAAGGCTAAATTCTGCTAATTTGGAAAAGACTTTACTCAAGGCATTTACTCTGTGGTCTTTCTTCAAAGCTAGGGGAGAGACTTCAACCCTTCCTTGCCATGAACTGGCCATTCTTCTTCATCACCAGGTACAGATTGGGCCGGCAGTTCAATATTTCTCCCGTTTGAGCTCCAGCCCCATGCTGTGAACTCACAGAGAGGAATGTCTGACCAGCCGTTCTTGCCACGTTTTGATGCCAAACGGCTTTGCCTTCCCCTCTGTTTATTTTCAAGAAGTGTTTCAGGTTTTTTGTTCATTTGCAGGAGAGAACAATAAGGTTGTATGGCTAGTGAAGAAAATTTCACAAGCTGTATACCTTCAGTGGCAGGAAAGTTAAGAGACTGGGTTAGCTGTCTGAAGGAGGCAACAAGCACAGCACATGCTGGCTTAAAATATTGGATGCCCGGTTCCCATACAGCTAGAACAAAAGCATCTACTGCTAGATGACAGCCATGTCACAGGGAGGCAATGTCACAGGGAACTACAAACTCACACCTCAGTCACTAACTGACCATCTTTGCTAGTTAAGACCATGCGAATTTTCAGCAAGCCTTAGCAGTTCAGATGGGAGAAGGAAGAGGTGGGGAGCTATCCTTCAGCAAGGCTCCTTCCTAGGGCACCTGCCACTGTCACAAGGTGCCAAACCCAAGTTACACATTCCCTGAATGCCTGAACTTGGACACTGAGCAAAGGTATCCCCTGCTAGAGCCCCTGACCCGGTGACTGTTGAGAAAGCTGCCCAGAGTAATGGCCCTCCAGCTCTGACGCTGGATCTGAGCGTCAGCACCCCGTTGCCTTTCACAGCTGGCTGGCGTGGTCTCCAGCTACCACACATGGGTCTGACCCTGCTGCAGTCACATCTTTGCTCTGCACAACGGGCATGGGCAATGTCACTTCCCAGCACAAGCAGAGGCAGTTTTTAAGAACTTAGGGGTTTTGTAAAAGTCTTAGGGATTCTTTAAGAACAATATACTTGCCCTTCATAATGGTTATGGGGCTTGGCTACTTGCCCTAATTTCTAAAAAAAAAAGACAACTCTGAATTTGTTGAGTTATTTTTAATACTGTGAATGAGGCAGAATTTTCATCCAATTAAATTTCTGTCATAAAAATCAAAGTGGGAAGTCAAAGTGCTCACCCTTTCCCTTATCCCTGTAAATATTTATTACGCTTTAATAAATGTCAAGCCTGGAAAATGGAGTGAGATCATGAGGCTTTTATTTCAAACCTGTTTTAAGAGCTACTGATTTCCCATTCATGCTAAAATCTCACTCTTTAGCAACTGTATCTGGGCCCTGATTCTGCAAACACATAAGTATAACCCTAATATTGTGCAAACAAGGAGCTCCATCTTGTGCATTACAGCCATCAGTCCCGCTGCTTGCTGGACGGCAGCCTTCCTTTCTAAGTCAACAGCACCACTTCAGAAACCTATTTTTGCTGAAGATTTCTCATGGGCACATCACACATGGGTTCGCTATGCATGCCAAATGTGCACCCTATTAGAAGGGCAAATCTGACTTCTTTTTGTTTTTTCAGCCTGTCCATGTACAATGTAATTCTCCCAGGTAACAGGCAGGCTGGATAATGTGCCAGGATTTTTTTAATGACATACATTAAATCAGCTAATGCTTAAAAAGTGCTTTGAAGATATTAATATATAAATAACTGATATTTATGTGGAATGCAAATACAAAGGATGCTATAGTACTCAGGGTCCTTTTTCAGATAAACACTAACTTTAGCTCTACACAATGTTCCTGAATTGTATTTTCATTGGGAATGGAGAGCTCCAAAATCTCTCCAGACCTGGCCTTTCAGCAGCTAGTCTGAATTACACAGGAATCGTTCTGCTGGGTGAGCCTTAAAAATGTCCGAGGTGCTGTTGAGATAAGCATCTGAACTTTCTGGTGATTCTTTGCAACCTATCCAAACTTCTTGAGATTATGAAACAAGGTTGGAAATGGAGTAGCTACGCACTTTTTTTGGTATTGTTTCTGCTTCTTCCTGCTTCAGGCTAGACCAGAAAAACCATGAAAACAACAATTATCTCAGGCATGCCTGCCAAGTTTTCTGTTTTTCCCAGGAGCTTGCTGCTTTTCACCCCTTTATATGGGTCTAGTGGAAACCTCAGCTACATGCTGCTGCTTCTAATGACAGGCTTTACAATAGGCATGGGAGGGCAGCCGTGATTCCACACGTGACCAGATAATGACTTCTGCGCTCTGGAAAACAGCAAAACCTCACCACAACAGTCGAAGAGTTGCTGTCGGGTTGAAAGTGGTCAAATTAATAAGAAACAGAACTTTTTATTTAATGGATGTTAATCTGATTATGATTCTGCAAATACCATGCTTTTCTAAGCAAATTTTCTTGTTTGAATGGTTTCTTAATACTTCGGAGTCCTGTGTCTTTGTGGGAAAGATCCATACAGATTCTTTATTAAAATAGGAAAATAGGTAAATTGACTTTCCTCCATATGAGGATAAGCAATTCCAAGCCAGGGAAAAAACCAAAGGTCAACATAAAGGCAGTGCAGAACATCTGGTGACAAAATCCTCCTGCTTTTAAATAAATAATTAAATAAACATCCTCTCATCTCAATGCTCCTTTCACTTGCAACCACAGATGAGGCAAAACAAGAGGCACATAACTGTTGTTTGGTTTTGCTACTTCCTCTTCATCTTAAGTGACAATCTGAGATGGCCAGCTGACTGAACTGGTGTTAATGTTTTACCCCTGGTCAGCCTGGGAAAGTCATTGCCCTGAAATTTTAATGCTGTCTGTTTGCTTTTAACTAGTGCTTGACTGAGGTTGAGAAGCCTAAATATGTGTAAAATACTGTATTTCTGCACCATGTGTCCTGAGAACACCATATGTCTTTTTGAAAATCAGTGGGGTTTGACCTGATTGTTGCCAAGCCTTTGCAGAAACCAGGATTTCACTTTCCCCAACCAGCCATTTTCTCTCTGAGTGCAAGGATTGTGCTTGTGGCCCCGTTCGTGGAAAGACCTGGGGTAGTGCTCTAGGCACTTTGTCTTCTTTGCATGAGTATTTAAGGCTAGACTCACTCTAGTTCAACTAAATTGCTGATTTTGCTAAATTCTTGATTCTTACTTGAGCTTTTACTGCCCTTGCTAACCATAGAACCATACCCAACATTGTTGCAACGTCACCACCTGCTGCAGCAATGGAAACTGCTGTGTAGGCAGGCCTCTGGATGTTCACCTCTGTGCTGTTTGGTCTTACTCATAATAGTCAGAATGACCAAAACCAGACTGTCATGCAGCAGTCTGGAGAACGACAGCTAAAAAAATTGCTGGTATAGATGTAGCCTGTCAAGGAGACACTCGCAAGTTAACTTTCCTAAGTAATAAACTAGGAATATGTATGCTAGGTTGTGGGTGTACAACCAGATGATTTAATAATTGGCTAAGGTTGGTTACAATATAGTTACTTCAAACTCCCTCTTTGAAATCAAGGTGAAAATGTTTTGATTCACAGCTGGTGTATGCATAATCACGGCAATAAGCTGTAAGTCATGAAGCTACAGATACTAGGTTGTATTGATCGCCTGTATCCTACCGCTCAGAGTCTGCACAGAGAAGCAGTGAGACAGAGGAATGAGTTTGCAGGACGCTAGCTGGTTGCTCTGCACTGTTTCCCAGTTGCATATATATAGTGACTACCGTGCCTGAAATTTTCAAAGTGGAGCAAACTACTTCACACAACGGCATATTTACAGTGCCTTAATAATATCTGTGAGTAGTGTCAGACGAGTTGCTAAAAAAATTCTTCTAGTCTAGTATACTTACATCACTTCACTTAGGAAAGGCTTCATACACTAAATTAGCAACAGTCTGTTGTTTGGAAAGCAGAATGGATAAATATCACGTGCATTTGAACAATCTGGAAAAAAAACCCATGATCACAGCTGATATTAAGCATCATCCATAGGCAGTGTCTCAGTGAGATGCATATAATATAACTGCATTAATACTGGTTCTTTTCTTGCGTTATGAGCAAAGGATATCACGCACACATATTCAGACCTCTCCTCCATTCAGGTTATTATCCTTAGGTTTTGATTGTGGATAAGAATGGCCAGGCTCCTACCATTTTAATTTGTACTATGTATTCTCCTCTGTTCATCCCACATAGTGTGAAAAGAGCTGAAGTATCGTATTTTAATAATGTGAAACTATATGTAGCACGAAACCATATGTAGCCTTCAACCATCTTCCTTCTGCCTCTTTAGAGTTTGTCTCTCCTCACTTAACATTGCACTGATTCTGCATTCCCCAAGCGCAAGGACTGCATTTTTATCCAGTCATGCCTTCAGGTTAAGGAAAGGGAATATTTATTCTATATGCTCACATCCAATTTAATATTTGTATGGGATATAACAATCTGTCTCTGAACAAATATTTTTAAATCTACCAGAGTACAAGCCTATAAATTAGCTTTCCACAAATGAGGATGGGCAGGCAGACAGGTAGGTAGTTACTCCAGAGGAGGCTTGTCCTCAGCATTATCAACGTCTGCTCCTTTCCTAGAAAACAACCCTCATACAATAACAGCTCTAGGTCACCTGCCTTTGCTCACAAATTCAGATGAGTAGGAATTGCTACATTTAAATACATAACCATTAACTGTGAGCTAACTCTTATCAGCAACCCAAATGCAGGTTTGGGAGACCCAGCTTTAGCAAAAAAAAAAATTATCCTTCTACATTTAGGAGGCCCACGTTCAGGAGTATGATCTGCTCCACTGCTCTGTGCAGCAATATTCACTTTAGCACATATATTATACTGGTGTTTTTGCTGAAGACCCACCTGAATCTTGTGAAATTATTAGAGGCAATTACCATGTCCTGATAGCTGCCTGCACAGTGTGGTGGTTATAGATACTGAATTATCCATCCATTCTAGAATGGGTCTTGCTGGAAGAGACCAAGGAGCAGTGACAAGGCAAAACGTCATGAAGTGTCAACCTGATGTGCATCTTCTGTGGGTGAACAGAGACACTCTAGTCTCCACTATGTTCAGACTAGGGATTTTCAAGTACATTGAACATACTTTCAGATGAATATGGAATTAAAAAAATATCATGAAGATATGCCCATTAAAACTTTGTTGGAAGAGTCAAATTTTTTTTTCCTGAAAAGAAATCACAGTCTACCATTCAACATAAAGTCTCTTAAAAAGCATTCAGAAGGTTTTACCACAAAATATGCTGTCTACTAACACACACTGTGCCCCATTACACCTAAATATTGGATGTTTGCTGTTTGAGCATCAACCAAGTATGTCCAAGTCTAATTGTTCCCCAAATGTATTTTTCCTTTATTGAGTACATCTGTATTATTGATGCTTTTATATATTTTGATAATACTGCCTCTGTGGTCAAGGGAGGTATTTATGGACTCCCACAGCATTCTGAGCAGCTTTCTGATGAATCACTTTCCTCCCTTGCTTTGAAACACCAAAGAATGATTATGACAGCACCGGGAAGGTGATGAATTCAATTTATCCTTCGTGTTCAAGGCTGCACAGTAAATCGTGGTACAGTTAGTCACTATAGTGGGGAGGTGGCAAGCACGTGAGGATTTTATGCAGTTACTACCTCTCTCTCATTGTACTTCATATCCTCTGAATGTCAGTTCACTGTCTTTTCAAAAGAATTCACTCCTTTTTTAATTACTTCTATCACTTCCTCTTCTTTTCACCCTGACGAAACTACTTTGCACCGATCATTTGCATTTAGCATAGATTACACAGGCCCAGCATTATGAGAGGAAGGGTTTGTAATTAACAATGCTGTCATGTTGTATAGCTTCATGTTTCTTCAAAAGATCTTTTTATGCAGCATCACTACCTATAAATCTCTGCAAAACAATAATAAAAAATACTTTAGTCCATCGTAACAGGGAACGGGAACTCTTAATTTTTAATTTTTAGCAATCATGCTGGTATTTAACCTAAATATGAAGTAATTAGGTCAAGCAGCTCAGATAACACTTGTTAGAAATTGCTTCATATACAATCAATTCCTACATCACTTTTTAATGACTTGCTTTTACTGACTCTAACCTTCCTTCAGTCCTGTAACAATTTTAGGCAGTAACACTTTCAAAGTGATGTGCTGGGATGCAAGCTCCAACTTGTAGTTTCCAGAACAACACAGAAACCATAGTAGGCAGCAGCATTCGTGAATAAATGTGACCCAGCTGACACTGGCTACTGTGGCCAAGTCTAAGACAAGGGCAATTGCCTCAACTCATATAGGGTAAAAACATTAATGATGATGATGACGGTGCTGGTGATGGTGATGGTGATGATAATGCCTAGTTGGTCTAGAGGAGTAAATTCACAATTAAAATCCAAACCCATTCATGGCAACAGGTCAATAAATCCAATTATACTGCCAAAAAGTGCATGCCAGCAGCATAGCACAGCTCAGTGCAGACGAACAGGAAGCAGTGACCATTGATTTGGGCATATACCACAGGGCTTCCTACCTGAACTTTCCACTTTTGCAGCTATGCTACCAATTAAAGTTCAACTGAGGAGAAGATACAGCATAGTGACCTTTTGCAGATGTGAAACGTGCTGTGACTGGGGTTAATGACTGAGGATAAGAGATCGTTATGACAAGATGCTGAATTGGATGATGCTGCATCACATTCATAATCCAAATGTATATTGTGGAGGCAGAATACCAGAAGAAGGTACTAACCCAAACCAGAAAACTCAATTCTGTAGTAAACACTTAAAAGACCTAAAAAGGAACTGTAGAAGTCTATCACTTGCTAGCAAACCTTTGAGGTAGACGAAGTTGCATTACTGAAAGCTACATAGTACGTGCATGTTATTAATGATCAGTATTAAATGCAAGGTGAGAAAAAAACGGCTCAGTGAACCAAAGTTAGTTGCTGAGCCAAGATCACATATCAATATCCAGACATACTTATGGGGTCACTCAGACTCACGTTTTTACCTCAGCGTTTTCCCTTATTACTGAAATCTTGCTTATGTGCTGAAATCACTCCTTTAAGTTTATATTCAGTTTAAGAACTGGAATTATATAACTTTTGTAATATGTGCCTAAATTATATGTGTCTATAATCTGGTTATCTATGGAATATATGTGTTCAAAGAACATTGGAGAAGCTATGCAATGAGGATGGGTTCTTTTGCATCTGATTTTTATTTTTGTAATACTAAAATTGCAGTCTCATTTATGTTGAAAATCTACCGTCCAAACCAGTGCATAACACTGATATGTTTTGTGGTTTTTTTTTTCTTTATGGTAGAAATTCATTAAGGTTTCTGAGCAATTAGAGCAAGTTTAGGTACTTCCTGATGTTACGTTAATTCTTGCTTAACTATAAAGATGGTAATATATACATCTGTTTGCAAGATAAGTGGTTCTGGTAGCATTCTCAGTAATGCAGAAACATTGACTCCCTCTCTCTCTGTTAGAGAACTAGGTGGGAAATTCTGTTTGGAAAAGAAGGCATACCTTGCCTAAAGAGACATTATCCCCTAAAGCGACTTTGTTTATTTGAATCACAAGAGCATCCAGAGACAGGAACAAGGCATGGTGTGCTAGTGTCTCAGCAGGCAGGGCCACTACACAAAGAATTTGTTGCCTAGGTTTTGCCCAGGGCAGCAAGGAAGCGAGGCTCACCAGTGGCTGAAGCACAGTGAAATTTTGACGAAGTGCATTCCCAGAGGGCCTATCCCAGCATGAGCAGCCTTGCAGTGTTTTGTGAACTTTTGCAAAAGTGATTTTAAAGGTGGGAATAAGTGGAAAGGTAGGTTACAACTCCATCATCAGCTATGGTTTCTCTTGTTTTTGCAGTAGTCTAAGAGAAAGCAAGGGAAGGTGTTTGTGTGCCAAGTCTCTCTGATACGATGGTATTGCAGCCTGCCCATTTTTTCACTTTTTTGCTGCAGTGATAACTGATGAAGGGCTGTGGCAATAAGCAAACAGCTTGGCTCCTTAAATGACGAATTCCAGGCTCTTTCAGATCTGAGGGCTTCTCTCAGGCACAAAAACTGTGCAGCATAGCTTGCATGTTAGAAAAATTTCACTGGAAACTCAGTACTAGATGTCTTCCAACTGACTCTGGAAAGCCTAGTATGGTAAGTTAATTCCAAAATAAAGCACTTCAGATTGTCCTTTGGATGTTTTTGAAAGTGAATATATTCCTACCTGGAATAATTGGTTTCACAGTAAGTGATTTTCTGGGGCTTAATATATTGTCCTATCTTTTCTAGCTTCACAGATAAGTGTCAGATGTATACAGCTGGGCTAAAGAAGCTAGCATATATACTTGGGTATATCCGATGCCTGAACTATTCTAGCTGACGTACACAGTTTATATTTTCTAAGATCCTGTTTGTCAAATAGTGATGTTCACAAAATGTTGTATGAACCTATAGTCTTACTATTTCTTTTATAATGAACAATAAATTACTAGAGAAAAAAGTGGGAGGTTTTGATTTGTATGGGGGAGCACGGCTGTAAATTCTTTCTCTGAAAGCATAATAGATGTTTTCCTCTTTATCTTTTTTTCTTTTTAGATCAATTTCAATGAAATTCAAGGAGAAGGACAGCAAGGAAATCATAGTAGTATGAGGGAGGGTTTAAAAAGTACTTCTAAGAAATACATATATACTAAGTCCAGCTGGGGAAGAGAGGGGACAACATTAATTGAGTTCAGGTGTTAGCTTTCATTAATGCTAAAGGCAGTTGCAAACTGTGACACAAACACAATGACTGCACTTTGCAGATAGCATCACAACCTTATCTATATTGTCCAAACACTGCTGTATTGAAGATGCTCAAATATCAAGTAAAAAATCTGCTTTCTGAGTTTGCACCATTCCTGAAAATATTTACACATTGGTGGTTTGAATGTGTACAAATCACAGGGAACAAGCTCTCCCTGCCTCGCTCTCAGATCCCATCAAGGGTAACCTCCACTGAGGAGAATGAACATATTTTCAAGTTTAAAGACCCGCCACATTTGCAGTAACAGATTTCACAGCCAGCAATGAGTCATACAAAAATGTAAGTAAAACTTAGTTGGTCAGGGTTTTTTTAAGTCTTTGTAGATGTTTGTACTCTTTGGTTTCAAATTCAGTAGCCCATTTTACATACTTTGGAGCAAAACCTTCTTCCAGTACTGCAGAGTTGGATCTTAAAAGGGGCAAACTGATGCTCAGTACTGAAAGCCACTGCCCTGTGTAAAGTGTATGCCTGTATAAGCCTAGAGAAACAGGTTTACAATGCTCCTGGATTTTTCCTGCTCTGATCCAATTGCTATCTAAAGCAGGGTTAGTGCAGCCCTGTATGGAACAAGGAGCCTGTGGTGGGCTCCACGGGAGGACATTCACCCACTGCTGTTCTGTGAAGATGTTGGGGCATGAATCTCCTGGATCTCAATGTTGTGTCCAGGCATTTTTTGACTTCAAAAAGTTACTGAAGAGAGGACTCAGATCATTCCTGGTAAGGCAGGTGGGCATGGAAAATTACAGCAGGTCCCATTTCACTTGAGTGAAGAGCAGCAGGAGTATTGCAGGTCACCCACCTGGGTTCCGGGCTCAAATGTCAGGCAAGAGGCTGAGACAGTTCTCCCTACAATGTATTTTCTCTGATAAACAGAGGCCACACTATTGCTATTTTCCCAAATGAATTTTTCAGCATTGTACTGCTTACTGCTTCTCTTTACAAACATAACATGCATGAAAATAACTGGGAGGACAAATAGGGAAAATGTAAGAAAAAGGTATGTTTTGAAAACTCTTCCAACAAATGTAACATGAACTTAGCATTTTTATGTTGGAAGAATTAAGATAGACCCAAAGTTTTTCCACAAAGAGGATGTTGAGTTTGGGAAGGTGTTACTTTAGTCTTTGGTCATTGCAAGAGAAGCTAAATGCCTTAAACAAATGATAGTACAGCATGTGGTTGTATAGCCTGAGGGACATAATGCTGTTGCCACAAAGGCCCCACAGGTCTGGGAATACATCAGCCCATCTAAGCACTGGTGTCGTTTCAATGGCTTTGACAATGTGGGAAGAGGCTGATAGGAGTTGACTTTGGTAGAGAATCTCAAAAGCATCCTCCAAAACCAATGCTTAGAAAATGTGTCGGATTTTTGAGTATGGTAAACAGTGATCTGGGTGGGACTGATCATCGAGGAAGGGAGCAGATGGCACTGAGGAATCCTGGCAGAGACATGATCACATGCTAATGAGTCTTTTAAAAAGAAGAAGGGGACTGGGAATGGGCAGATGGAGCAGTGTAAAGGCTGGGAGTAATATGGGCAAAGGGGGCTTCATTTTAATTACTAATTTTTTAATTTAGAGTATTACAAACATGAATCAGGTGGGACTGGGCAGCTGTGAAAGGACATCTGGGACAGGATAAAGGATGGCAGAGATTTCGGAGGAAAAAGAGAGGCACTCCTTTGTGAGGGTGCTTGACAGCACCATGTCATATCTGCCCAGGCCTGGAAGCCAGCTGGGGACCTCTCTCCTCTCCCTCGAAGACGCTTCATTTATCCCTTGGGTGAGTATCCTGGGCCAAGTGTAGATAGTGCCTCTCAGACAACGCTTCTCTTCTGCGTGTGTCAGGGAGCAGTCAGTGCCATCCTCCGTGCAAATGCTACACGCGTGGTTTCTGTGCACTGCAGCCTCCGTGAGAAATAAGCGCAGGAGAAAAGGTTAAGTTAGGATCACGTTCTGTTTATGCTTTTCAACTGCTCGTGTTATTCAAATATTGCATTCCAAATGTTTTTTAAACATTTGAAAATGTTCCATTCACATATCTTGTTTAATACTCAGTAGAAATAATTTGTCATTATTTATGTAGTACCTTTACTTCCCATGTTTATTTAGAGTTTTGAGCATTTTAAATCAAATATAGTAATCTGCTTTGTCAGCCACACTGACAGACATTAAAACAAAGTTGTCTTGTACTTAAAAAAATTGTAGGTTTGCTTTACTTGTGACTAGAGAATAATCATCTTAAAAGATAGAAAGTGGATCAGGTCAAAATATGTTGGCCATCACGGACAACAAAGGGCTTTAATGTGATCTTTCATGAGTTCTTAATTGAAATGCAGATGGCTCTAAAAATCGAGCAGCTTGTTAATATATAGCATATTTCTGTAGACTAACACCTTGCTGCTCATTTTGAGAGTGTAAAATAAACACATGATAAAGATGGTGAATAACAGTAGAGTATTTTTTTTCTTAACCATATTATTTTTCTCACTACTTATAGTAAGTTTAGAATCAGAATAAGGTGATTTTTAGAACATCATTTCCATGAAGCGATGTATAGGCAGAGACTTCAGAACTCTGCAGCCGGCAGCAGTCATGCTGCTGAGGGGTACTGTGCACAGGCTGGTGCGTCTATATATTTTTACAGATATATATAGGTACGCACATACAGAAAGTTAACAGTTACAGTTACTGTTACCTCCTGAAGGGAGCCTTATGAATCAGTTAAGACCACTTAAGCTGAAATTTTGACACAAGCAATTTCTTTTGCACCCACACAGTAGCGATAAGCATTTTCAGCCAGGCAGAGTAAAATGATGCTGACCCTTTGAATATCAACATAACAGTTTATTTCAGCCAGGGACCATGCCTGTTGTTGCTGCTTCTCTTTATCTAAAAATATTTGCATTTATAACATATGCAGTAAGAAGTAGCAATTCAGTTGCTGCAAGGTGACACAGAGTTTGTGTCCTCAACTGAAACTCCCTTATAAAATATTTAAGCAGTTGCACTTAAGAGGGATAAATTCTTGGCCTCATTAAGGAGAGATTTGCAAATTACTCCAGCGAGGTCAAGATTTGCTCAGAGCCTACCATCGGAACCATGTGGTCAAATGGATGCAGTAAGGTCTCTGCTCTTTGATTTTGACTGAGTGTTGACATCTTGCCATTCCATTACTTTCCATGCCATTAAGCCCAGGATGTTACAACAAGGACTGAGAGAAGAAAAAGTGAGAAATAGAAAGAAAGTTGCTGCCCAGTTTTCTCTGGATTTTATAGTATATTTTGTGAAAAGGACAATGGAAGCAATGCTTTCTAATAATTCCTGTTCCATCTTCACCCCCAAAGCACACACTTTGAAAACTAAACATAAAACAGCCAAGGACAGTTTTATTCACATACATGCAGAGTACATGTGGTCCTGGAAGAACCGACACATGCAGGAGCTCATGTGCTTTCTAACCTCTTCTAGCTGGCTGTGGCATCCTGCCTACGTCCTTTGTCTTACACAAACACGCAAGGCATGGCTGTCGGCCCAGCAGGATTCATGCCTAGTTAGGTCCTACGGCTTAACTGCAGTTTTCAGAAGGGGCCGTAAAAATTAAAGTGGCAGCCATAATACCATTGCATGAGATGGGAGTGCATCAGCTTTTTGGCCCTGATGCTACAGGACACAACACCAACTGCAATGGAAGTCATGTTTTTGTACAAGTCCTTCACCGATTTCTCAAACTATTTATGAATCTCTTAATTTGTCTGGAGTCAAGTCCCAGTTATTGCAAACAAAAATGCAAATATGTCTACAATATACAAAAAAAAAAGTTTCCTTCCCTAAAGTCACTCTACATGAAAATGTTTAAAAAAACCCCATTGCTTTCAAAAAATCATAAAAAAGGCAGCATCAGAAGTCTTCTGCTTACAGCAGCACCAGCTATAATAATTTCATTCCTAATTGGTATCTGACACGTTCTTTAAAGACCTATCAATGATACAGATTTTGTATCCTTCATATTCTAACCTTCCACTAAAAGTTTTTCTTCTAGCCTAAATATCCCTTGAGCATTCAAAGTTTAATATCAGTCTCCTCTCCAGACTAAACTAATCCAAACGTGTCATTCATTTTCTGGTTTTCATATTTTTTAGATGATTCATGTTTCCCCCCATTAGATTCCTGTATTAGTCCATATATTTCTTAAAATTCAGCACACAAAACTAGAGAGTACGCTTGTCAGGACCTCCCAAACTGCAGTCCCAGAAAACCTACTCGATGAATGCCCCATTCCATCATTAAAATCATACATTAAACTCTTAACAGTAGCAGAGCCAACACAGATCCCTGAAATTCCACTTGATCCTTCCTCTCATTTAGCAATTATTTTCTCTCCCCCAACACTCCATTTTGGTTACGATTGCCCAAGAACTTCTGCACTTACCTGCAGTTCTGTGCAGACCATCACTCTCTAGCCTGCCTTTGGGATACTATGTGAGACAGTGTCAAAACCTGTACTTAAAGTCTGTCACGGTTATCAGTTCTCACAAGTGCACAAGCCTGGTTACAAGTCATAATTTTGAAAATTTCATGCTATCTATTATTTAGAACTTTGTTACGTTGTAGGTATTCCTGAGCTATTATTTGTTCCACTGCTTTTCAGGAAAAAAAACTTCTCTGGAAGTTTAGCCTTCAGTTTGTAAAGAACACTTTCAAATTGCCTCTCACAGTTACAAATACTAAATATGCAAAACCTGCAAGACAATCGGTGGAAAGTTTATGGAAAACTAATAGCAAATCCTGATTTTACAGTGCTAGACTGTACAATAGGGGATGCTCATAACTCTTGCTAAGGATTAATTTCTTCAACGCAGTCTTGTTATTTTTGTTTATATTACAGGAATTGTCTTAATTGTTAATTCTTTTTTTCAGGCACAGACTAAATTTACTTTTGCAATTACACAGCTGCCAGCATAGCCTTCCTTTGGTTAGAAAGCCTTTTTTAGAACTGGATTTTATATGAAGCCGTTTTGGGTTTTTTTCATGGTAATAGTTCTTGTTCCTATTTTAAGCCAAATTTACTTTGCTAACCAAAGAAAGACCTCATCCATATGAATTAAGAGTCACCTCAAAGATGTTGTAAGGATAAATAACATTAACTTTTATTCACAAGGAACAGCAAAATACTCAGAGCAGCTACAGCAGGTAAATATGGTCTTTGGACTGCTTTTACCAAAAATTCTTTCTCTAAATGGGTGACAATGCAAGGACTATCCACATCCTATCTAGGTCACATGAGGTAAAGGGTTTGGTCAGTCAAGCTCCACATCCCAAGTGAAGCAATAAAGTGGAAATTCAATAAACCTCTTTTTGACAAGAGTGAGTTAACGTTGCCCTGACCAAACACCAGTGTCCCACACGCCCCACATTTGGGGGCAAAAGAATTCCAATCTCAGCAGCACTAAACAAAAATGCATTAGAAATTCAAAACCTGCCAAGACAACACGAAAAGTCGCCTTTTATAGATAAAAAGGAAAAATGCGGGACTGATTTTGTTTGGTTAAATTTCACTGGAGAAAATTCCTTTTTACTTCTCTGCTCTCTGCCATTTACCTACTTTCTAGACGAGGAGAGATTTACATTGACTCCAGTGAGAGTCCTTGTCTGATTTAAGTCTGATAGGGGCTTTACAGTGTATTTGCCTGTTTTTTTCCGTCTTCTTCTCCCTTCTTCCATTCTATTACTGTATTTCTTCTACAGTATAACACCACGCATCATAGCAATCGAGCTGCACAGTTCAGACCACTGTTTCTACTGAACCAGAGCTGTGCTTGGACAAAGTCTCCAGGAAATCCTGAATCCTGACATTTTCTCAGTAGTAAATTTGCAGTGGGCTTTTTTGGACATTGGTTATTTCAGTCCTGCTCTTCTCTGTCCTTCCCTCCCAGATGCTTAGCTTTAAGGTAGAATGAAGTTCATTCTCTGGCTGTCTGGTCTTTTTGCAGGCTGCAGGGGGGAGCCCTGCTAGGGGTGGTAGTGTCTGCCCCAAGGGAGTAGTCTGTGCTTGTGGGCACTTTGCAGAAATGCCACAGAAGACTCAATGGAGAGCATTGTGCCTCCTCCCCTACCAGGAACTGAGATCCTCTTTCATGAGAAGTGAAATATTAAGTGTATTCCCTCACTTGCTGGTCCAGACACACAGCAGAACCAAACAAGAGATTATGCTCCAGTCAACAGTCTAGAGGCATAGCTGTTTAATGCTAAGCCATGTTTTTCTTGCTTTGCATTTTCAGCATAGCTCTTGTGGCGAAGTTCTCAGTTGTGTCTTGGGACCTGTTTACCTTCTCATATAACAGACGCATGAAATTGCATGGATTAATGTGACTGATTAATGCTTTGGTTTTCCATATCTGTAATGTTTGGTACATGCAGTACTATTCTGAAGACTATGAAAGAGAAAAATGAGAGTAGTAAGTGGGAACATGATGCTCCAGGAGAGAGAGGGAGCAAAAAAGGCAATGGAAAGGAAAACTTTGCTATCAGTATTTATCTGGCACCAAGTGCTGAATTCTAGTTGATAGCTAACATCTTTAATGACCATTGCCTTTAACTGTTGAAGACAAACACGATACTTTCGTATCGTCTCAAACAGCAAAATGCATGAAAAGGACTGAACTGAGAAACTTGTCAGTATCTTATTTAACCAATCAACATTAGCATTACTTAAATTATTTAACCTATTTTTTGATCCTGTGTAATATTAGTAAAATCAAACACATGAAACTTGTGACTGCAAATAAGATTTTAAAAAGCAAAAAGGTTTTGTAGGAACAAGAAAAGTTTGCGTTTAGCGTAACTGACCATAGCTCACACACGGCTCTTCTGCCATTCACACTTGCCTGTCTTAAATCATTTCCCTATGGCTTCCAAAGCATTAGTAATACATGACTGAAAACAGTCTTTTGGAAACCTCACACTGGACCCTGATACACTATATATTGTTGTCAAATACCCACTAGTCATCAAACGTATGTAAACTTTCTCTCTCAAGTGCAATTACAATACATCTAAGTAATTCAAAGAACCTAAACTCAGAGCAGGTAACTTAAAATGTCCTACCAAAGCCTCACTTTCAGAAATCCAGAGTGTCATGTGCAGAGCCACAGCTACACTCATTAATTCGGCTAACATCTCAGCTGCACTCATGCAAGGTTCAACAGGAACTGCCCTGCGCATTAATGGGAATATTACTATGCCTTATCGTGTAACTTGTGTTAAGGAGTAAATCGCTCTACAGAGTGCTAAGCAACTGCGCTGGGAGGGCAGTCGGTTTGTACAAGCCAGAAAACAATGCAGATCTTTACTTACAGCAAACCAAAGGTGGTCGTCTGTATCAGATAAACATGTAAGTAAGATTTTCTAAGCACTGAAATAAAAGCTCATCTTAAGTGTCTCTAAACCAGGTGAAAGAGAAGACATCTGGTTACTCAGCTCAAAAAAGAAAAGTCCTGTGAACCCAACAAATATTATCACAGCACAAATGGTATCTCTCACGCCAAGCAGAGAATGGTCCCCATGCACACGGGAGGCTGCCACCTCCCCCTCCCTGCTCAGAATCCACCGTAACACACTCCTGACACACACCGTGGCCTTTTTTGGGGTCACGACTTTGTGAAGTGCTAAATTCCTGTTACTCTAACTTGGCTTTGACACTACCAGGCTGTTGATATACAATACCTGCTCCGGTACACTAGCTAGTCAGCATGGCACCGTCCTTATCATTGCTTGTTTACTATAACCCCAGGGCAGGGTTTAGCTGGTTGCAAACATTTGTTTTCATAAAGCATTGGAGAGATACGTCTGCCTCTCTGTATCCTTTCTTTTTTAGTTTTTGGAAGTAAATGCTCCCTCTCTGGAAAATCAGTTTATGAGTGACTGAGAGTTTTTCTTGCTTGATCTGTCAAATTGGGCAGTTTCAATTTCTCATTTTTTGGACTTCACGTCTCATGAGACTTAAAGATAGGTGATAATTTAAAGTTTATCTCTGCATGAAAAGACTCCTGGAATATATCACCTGACCTGAACGAACTCACTCTCAGACACATGGAAGGGAATCTCACTTCTGATAACACTACACAGAGGGATGCATGAAAATGTGGCAACATGACTTCAAGTTTAATTTTAGTACAAAAGATGACTTCATTGCATTACTAATGCCCAGGTATATCTTACTGACAAGCAGTAGCATCACACACAGTCATATGTTTGACTAAGGAGATTGTGATTTATAAAATGATGTTGGTACTGTGCCTTTAAGGCTTCTTCAAGTCCTCTGTTGTTGCTGCCAGTACTCAAATACCCCTGAAATGTCTGTGGTGGGATGATTTGCTATGCTTTGCCAGAGCAAGAAAAGAATTTGAAGAAGGCTTTTTGGCACAGATTCAAGATAAAAGCATGTTTCTTATATGCAGTATCTCAATTCCCTGAATGATTAACAAACCACATTTAGCATATGCTTCTGATGCTTTGAATGTCTTTCCGAAGATGTGGTCATAACATTTTTTAAACTCTTCGGAAATAATGAAGGAATTAAATCTAGTGAAAACTGCTGTATTGGATTTCTTAACTTTCAACAAGATCGAACCTGTTCCCTTGCAATTTTGGATGTCTTGAAAAATGTAATTATGGCAATATATCTGAGAATAAGGCAAGAATTTCTAAGGGGAATACTACTAATAGTATCATGTAAAACTTGCAGCTTTATTTTCAGTCACATTATATATTGTAATAAAGGGAATCATACACCAGGATTTTTACTTTAAAAAACTAGTCTGACTTCAGATCTAGCTAAGTATAAACATAAAGGAGGAAAAAATATTTCAAAACTCTGCGTATATATAGATCCCAAAGCTGGGGTTTTTTTCCCCCTGTAAACTCCCCTTGGTAGGTAAATAGAATCAAGCATATGCAA
>NW_009195632.1:0-10688 GCF_000690835.1 Fulmarus glacialis | reverse complement strand
AGAGGGGCAGGTGCCGTTGATGGTATACACATTTCTGTGCTCAGAGTTATGCTCATGGAAAGCGTATACTGTACATTCCAGCTTCATGATGACACAGCTGTACCCCAGGATAAGCATTTCTGCACTGCGGATGTCCCTCATCTGCCAGGACTGCTGATGCCTGCGAGCCCTGGTTAGAGCTGGCATTGTCACCGGCAGAAACACAAGATGGGGTGCTACGTTGCCTTACAGAGGTCTGGTGTTTCTAAGCGCACAGCCTCACCATTCCTGACAAACAGCCGGTCATAAAATCCATAAATGAATGGATGAAGTTCATAGAGACGTCCAGAAATTTCCTCCATGGCCCTGACATGAATTACGACAACTTTTCACAGGCAGTTAGCTAAGCCTGCTGCTCTCTGCTGCTTAGGCTTGCCTTGTCTAAAACAGGAGACAAGAACATAAGTCATTTTATACAGGAAGAAGCGTACAGAGGAACAAGGATAATTTTAGAGGGGAGTCAGCACGAGGGCAGGAGGAAAAGGCACACCAGCTCTGACATAGCAGAGCGTGAGTGACACACGTCAGCCGGGCACCTCTGCAGGAGCTGCACTTCCGAACTGGCGGATGTCATCAGCGTATCATCACCATCATGACTGCTGCTCCACAGACATCTGGATGAATCTAATCCTAGGTCTTCCAGCACTTCAAGGACCGAGTCATCTAGATAAAGAGTATACCCTCTCACAATGAGTCATCTCACATGCCCCTTCCTAGCCACCAGCTTCTCAATTTGTCTTTTGACTTAGAGCTGAGCACTTGCCTTTGAGCAAGGTTAGTTTCGCCACACCATATTCTCAAGGAAGAGGATTTTCAACCAGGTTAGGGAGGCCGTCAATGATCTCATTCTGTTCATCCAGCTCATTGCGAATTTCCTGCCCCATTTGCTTTTGCCGGGATATGATTGAAGAAAGAGCATCGAGTCCAGCATCTTGCTCTTCTATGATCCTTCACTGCTGCTGCCTGAGATCGTCAAAGCCAAGCTCTCTGGTTTCCTCAGATTCTCCATTGTTCAGGAGTCAGGAGTTTAGGTCATCATGTCTCCCCTAGGACTGGTCCCCCTGCCAGAGCACGTCTCTTGGGCCTGCCACCCCGCAGAGATGACTCTCAGCTCTTCACCGCAGTAGTCATTTCACCTTCCAGTCACCAGAGGGAAGGGAAAATCCCACTCTAATGAGTGTTGCATGACATCTGCCATGGCTGGTCATGACTTCCTTCTCATGTAGGCTAAGTAAGGAGTCTTCTCCGCTGAGCACTCCAAAATGATATCAGAGGAACATATTCAGTGGACAAAAAACAACAGCAGAAAGTTTTAAAGAGGCCGTGGGAAACGTAACGCATGGAGAAGAGAAAAGGCCTTTCAGGCTAATTATTGCTCAGCCCCTCAGCTGGGCAAGCGGGAAGCAAGGAGGGAATGCTGCATATGAGGAGGCCATCCTCATCACAGAGGCAGCACTCAGCAGCAGGAACAGGGGCAGTCTTGCCTGCTGAAGCAGGACAGCCAGGGGAAAGAAACTCTGGAACCTGTTGTCATGGTTTAACCCGGCAGGCAGCCAAACCCCATGCAGCTGCTCACTCACTCCCCCCACCCCCGGTGGGACAGGGAGAGAATCGGAAGGGGCAACGCGGGACAGATAAAGACAGTTTAATAGAACAGAAAAGGGAAAATAATAATAATAATAATAATGATAATGATAGAATATACAAAATGAGTGATGCACAATGCAATTGCTCACCACCCGCGCTGACCCACAACCAAGTAGCGATCGCTACTTCCTGAAACACACCTACCATTCATATACTGAGCATGACGTCACATGGTATGGAATACCCCACTGGCCAGCTGGGCCAGCTGTCCTGGCTATGCTCTCTCCCAGCCTCTGCTTGGTAAAGCATGGAAGCTGTCCTTGACTAGCAGGGTACTTAGCAACAACTGA
The DNA here is from genome assembly GCF_000690835.1 of Fulmarus glacialis. Classification (NCBI taxonomy): domain Eukaryota; kingdom Metazoa; phylum Chordata; class Aves; order Procellariiformes; family Procellariidae; genus Fulmarus; species Fulmarus glacialis. The sequence continues at coordinate 8,712 of NW_009195632.1, read as the reverse complement.
AAACATCAGTGTGTTATCAACGTCCTTCTCATACTAAATCCAAAGCACAGCACTAGGAAGAAATTTAACTCTATCCCAGCCAAAATCAGGACACCTATTTACAGCTGAACCAGTTGCTACGAAGGACCTGATGTTCTTCATCCTGACTGCAGGATATTAAACTAGTCTCGCAGCTGTATTAAAAGTAGACTGACAACACCTGAATATTGGAAAACTAGAAGGTTGGTCATGGGTTGCACCCATGCAATGCTGTTCTCAAGCACAGCTGGTCTGAGCAGGAGGTGTAAAGCTGCACTGCCCTGGGAGCTGGAAGAGGCTCCAAGGGGGGAATAGTTAAGGTAGTAGACATTAACTAGGAGCACTGAAGCACCTTTTTTTTGTTGTTGTGGTATGTTTGGAGGAGGTGGAGACTGTCTGGTACTGAATGACCTCCACAGACCAGTTAAATTGCCCAAGGTCTCCTCTAACAGTCAGTTTTGTTCTTCTTTGCTTTGGCTTGATGTCTCTCAAGTTTAAGGTGCTTTTTCTTCCATTACAGCTTCTAGCAGTATCACACTCATCTGACAAAAGGGAAAAGAGTTCAGGGCAGTATACCTGGGTTTAGTTCACGTTTGACATCAGACACTGAAATGGAAGACAATAACCCTGAACTTAGAAACTGACTGTCAAGAATACAAATGTATTTAGAAGGCTCTAGTTTGCGCACACACCTGAGCCTGGCACTGGAAATTTAAACATCAAAACAATTTTTTGTTGTAGAATTGGCATTCAATCTCTAAATTGCTTCTGTAAAAACATCTCTCATCATCTCACATTGGGTGAAATGCTGCCAAACTGCAAGTATAGTTTGTCTTCCCTGTAGCTGAAATGAATAAATCATATAGAAATATCTGTAGCACATTACCTACGGAAAAAAAAATCTACTTTTCAAATAAGACAGGTTTATTCTTTTTTGGTAATCAAAAAAAAAAAAATTCTGACCACACACTCATTGAATTCAATGACACGTCAAGATGGTGACTGTACTATTAAGTGCAAAATCTCGTGGAGACTGGAGCAAGTAAAGGTGTTGTATCATTTTACTGCTGAGACAACTCTGTTTAACTGCAATCCAGTATCACATAGCTGAACTCCATGAGGGAATCAAAGAGAAGATATCTCAGACAGAATTTTCCTTTTCTATGAGTTTTTTTTTAAAACACAGCTACAGCTTTTTTCTTAATACGCAGAAAAAGATCCTTTAAATACCTGTGAAGGAACTTGCCAGGCAAAAATATAAACTTTTCAGAACCTGAACACTACTGTACTAGGCATGGGTCACATCTTAGTTGTCTCTTCACACTGCTAACCCAAGTAGCAGCGCAACTGTGCCCTACATTAAAGTCCACAACTGACACTTGCTAGGCTTGAGGGGGTCTCAAGGCCATTTATTAGCTTTTATTGGAGGAATTTTTAATATTAATTCATTTTTCACCAATTCCACCCTCTCCTCACTTCTGCATTTCATTCAACTCCAGCTGTTTCCTAGATCAACCCTAGCACCAAAGTCGAACAAATTCTTCCCATTGCTGTTAATGGGCACTGCACCTGACCCTGATAGTTGAGCAGTCACCATAAGGGGTGAGGGCAGCCCAGGCAAGGGGAAGTCTTTCCTCCTTTGGTAGCCCTTGGGTACATAGTGAGGTTCACATGCTGCAGAGTAGCCCCCCGGAAAGGCTGCTGGGGCTCTGCAGGAGCACTGGGCAGCCCGAGCGGGGCTGAGGCTGTGAGCTCAGGCTATTCAGGAGGACAAGGGCAGCAAGGAATGGGGTTTGCCACCTCTCTGCTTCCCTGCTGGAGCTATGGGGCAGCAGGGTGCAAGTCCCCTTTCAGACAAGCATTGGGAATGGACTACCTATGCAATCAAACACAGCCACAGTTTTATTTACCAAATGTCAAGGAATTTTTCTCTGATGTGTATTGCATCCTATTTCACTTCTAAATGCAATTCCTGAATAACTCTTACCAAGTATTCCTCTTACCGTTGCCATATAATTTCATTAAAATATTCATTCATTTTAAATTGCCAAAATATAGGTAATCTATGGCATGTTTTTCTTTAAATATAGGCACAAATACATCTGCACATACTTACATAAACACAGTCCCAACAATTCCTTAACTATGCTTGAAGAACTTTGAACCCATTATAATTAATCTATTCTGGGTTTTGGACTAGCACTATATTTCAATACCAGCCTATTCTCAGCAACATCCATAACTGCTTCCAAAGAAGTGGTACATGTATTGTCATGTGTTTTAAATTATAGGGGAGTTAAAAATGGAATAGAGAACATCCTGGACAATTGCTGATTTTTCATGCATGTGTTGACTGAATAACTTGCACTGGAAGAGCTAATAGGAAAATATTTGATTCTACAGGGCTTAGTGGCTTACTATTCTTTGGGAGCAAGAAATGTTTAAGTGAGACCAATGTATCAGAATACCCTTTGCAGATTTATATTATCTTTTAGTCTGAGACTGCAGAAGAAGGCGGCTGATATTGGTATGCTTTGGAAGATACTGTTTCAGAGGATCAGTTTTGGCCAAAGCAGTAGTACTTGACACATTAAAACAACCCCTAACCACTAAGCAGCTGGCTTTTCTGTAAATTTAGTTATTGATCCCTTGGTCTTAACAAACTAGAACACCTGTTGCAATAGCGGAATTGCAACATAAGTACTGCTGTGGTATGTGCTACCAAAGCTGCTTTGCTCCACACTTAATTTTTATTGAGTAAACTGATGCTTATGCAAGTTGTTGTCAAGTTGAAAATATTGGAAAATGATTTTTACCCATGCCTACTTCCAGCAAAACACTTGGGCATATGCCTAACTATAAGCATGTGAATAGTGTCACTGATTCCAATAATCTGGGTTGCTCAGTGAGCCTGAAGAACTTTGTAGACCCGTTCTGTAGCTCGTGATAGATATAACACTGCAACGCGTCCTATACTGCCGACAGTATATCGCAAATCAAAAATGAAGGGTCTGCATGCAAGAGGAAAAGGGTATCTCACTCCTGTGTCAGGTAGGCATGGCAGCTGCTATATGATCTCTGACTTTTCATTGCGTATTGGATAGGAACTTCAAACACACATGCACGTACACCTCTATACTGTGTTGGTGGCACAGGACCTGCATTTGCTTTCCTCCAAACAACCAGATCCAGAGGACAAGACTAGGACAGACTAAGAATGACTGTGCCCTTCAAGACTTCCCTGCAGGCTGACTTGAGGCAGAATTACTCTATCTAGGAACAAGTCATGCAATACATGCAGTATACTCCAGAAATGATTTAAAACAGCTCACTGACACTTAAAGAGGGTTTTGGCGTTCAGAAGACATCTGCCCAAATTTTACTCCCATTATTGCAGTGCAAAGGTCCCACTCAGCATAAACATCCCTGCTGCGCAGACCTTGCACAAAGGCAAGGCACATCTGGGAGTGTAGCAAGAGAAGGACAAACAAGAATAGGAGTACAGTGATAATATCAGAGTATCAGAGAAAAAGCAGCGGTGGAAATGTGCTCAATGAGGTCACGCCACTATTCTTCCCCTCCCTCTGTCCCAAGGCTGTCCCAGATACATGTAGACTATTCCTTACTGCTGTTTGTCCAACTTGTTTTTTAAAACCTCCAGTGATGAAAACACCACAGTCTCCCCAAGCGAGTCATTCCGGTGCTGCACTGTCCTGGACAGGGAAGACAGACTGTTCCCTTGTTTTTCACAGCAGCCTTTTACGTATTTCAAGACCAGTTACATGTATTAGATTAGCCAAGAACCTTGATTCTGACTGAGCTAATGGTTGCTTTATGTTTCAGGCAGTTATTGATTGCTGACTTACGTGCTGTTTATTTTCAAACACTCTCCTATCTTCTTTTAACTTGATGTGCTCCCTGTGTGTAGCCAAGGGTTCAGGACTGGCACTTTCTACTCACCGAATTGCTCATACCCTCCTGTTCTCCCAAATACGCACATTCAGGTGGGAGCAGCAGCACGTGTGGAGGCTGCCAGATGTTGGTATAGAGGATCCACGGGCGTTCTCATCAACCGTGGAGGGTCCAGAGGAAATACAGCTCAATTTCAGACACCATCCATGTACGTTGAAGCCTCTTCTTTTTTCCTAAGCAATCCCACTGCAACAAGATTCTTGGGAAACAGTTGTTCTCCTTTCCAAAAGCCTGCAGAAAATTTTGACCACCACTTGGGCTGACACCAACGTCCATATAAAGTTGCTGGGATATGGTGAGAGCACCACCACTCTCTGACACTGTTGGCAGGGTGCCAGAGCACCAAGACATTGGGACAGGATTAGGGAAAGCTGGACCACTTGGGAGCCCCAGCTGTGGGTCAGCTTTGGGGCCCAGCCTTTCATGTGCAGCTGCGGGGTTTACAGTTGAAGAAAAAAAGGGAAAAAATGTATTATCTTAAAACATCTTAGCAAACAGTGGGTTTTTGTGACATTCAGTAAAATGTAGAGTACCCCAGAGTTATGAAATGTTATTGTTAAGGTTAGGCACACAAGCACATTTAAGGTCCTGCGCATTTGAGGTATGACACAGTCAATCACTTAAGCAAATTCTTCTTTTTTCCCCAGGGAAATGAACAGAGGGGAAAAAAACCCAAAAAAGTTAAAATAAAGTTGGGTAAGAATCCCCAATACACTGACATTTCCTTACCTTCAAACATTCAAGTGAAGAACCCTACATAGCAGTCTCTGAAGGAGTTTTTTAAGGCAGTTTAGGTATGTATTACATTTCAAAAAGCTGCATTACAGAGGTTACACAGTTACAAAGTCTACCACTGCGTGACATTTCCTAACTGAACTTCTCCAGACTTTGCTGGAACAGCCTTTCACTTTTCAGATGATTGTTTTTAATAACATCAAGAATTTTCCAGCGAAGGCTGGTAGTCTTCAGATACATCGCTGTCCAAAACAGGATCCTCGGGCAAAATACAATTAATGAGAAATTTTCTAGTGATCTTATCAAGACTCATCCCTTGAGTTTCAGGCCCCATATGGGGAGCGTGCACCTGCCGTTGTGTAGCCACATGCCAAACCTCAGCTCATCCTCCACTGACTCCTGCTTCCCTGCCATTATGAGCATCGTATTCCACAAGCCACTCCCATTTCTGCTGTCTCCTGCCTTCCTCTTTTCCTAGGACTCATACCCCACCTACCCCATCAAGAAACTTCCTCCTCTTCGCCAAAGGCGGCACCAGCAGAGGGAGCATTTAGAGCATGCAGAGACAAGCCCTCCCTGCTCCAGCCATGCCTTCCACCTATAATACGGAATCACACCTTGAAGCTTCAGGACAGAGCCTAGCCAGTGCAATTCTTTCAAAAATTCATCAGCCAAACTAATCTTCACCATGTGGCTAAGCTTGGGAAAAAATCAGAGGAGACCTCAAGAGATGCATCCCTGACAGGAAGGGGGCCCTCGCTTTCACATAATCACACAAATCTTTCCTCCAAAGCATGATCTTGTCTACATAGGTAAGATTTTGATTCTAATTTCTATGCAGAAAAATGTAACTTCCCCATCTTATTCTTGGGCACAGCAACCACATTTTCAGTTGGATATTATCTGAAAAGGAAGCCAAACTCAGCAAGGCATCTGCTTTGGAAAAGCCACTCCTTTCTATCAGGAATTGTGCAGACCCTAAAATTTCAATCCAAGGCTTGGCAAAACCGTGGGGAACAAAGCTTCATGAAAGGAGCATGGACAGCCTCCCCTATAGATGAATACTAGATTGTGATGGCACTCATTATCTCAAACAAAAGCCAGAAGAGAAGCCTGCTACTCTGCAGAACCCTGGCTTCAGCACTCAGAGGCTTTTTATATCTATCTATTACATGTGCAGAAGATCTTCAGATGGTTTAAGGAGTTATTTGGACCATCACTTACTCTGAATTTCATTGCATATATGTTGGCCTGAGTGACCAACCAGGTGGTAGTGATTTGCCACAGAAAATACGCAAACCAGGTAATTATTCGGTGTGATCCTTCAAGAATTTAGAGTGTAGAAACAAATAGCAAGCTATTTCCTTGCTCACAGTTTCCATGTTCACCACCTGAGCAGCTCAAAGCTGACCGGAGCTGGCACATCTCTCTGTTCACACTCACCATCAGCTGCTGCTTTTGCCATCTGTCTGGTTTCTACCCCTCACTCTCATGCATCCAGCAAGCTTGCTGCTTTCAGCCAGTCTCCGCTTTGACACAGTCAGCCAGTGCTCCGACCTTTCCATTGCAACCAAGAAGCTATTGAGCAAAAACAGTGGCTTCCAGAGTTTTCACTTATTATTACATAAAAGGGGATCATTTCTTGCTTTCCTTTAGCCTCCTTCAATGGAATAGACTATTTTAAAGAGATCTGTATCTGTCAAATGAATGAAAACAACTAGGGCCTTACAGGACGATAATATTATAAAAGCTAGTGAATACAAAGTATAAACGTCTATATTATGAATATAGGAAAACGATCAGTGTTCAGAAAACCTGAATTATTGTATTTGGAAATAAAATATCTAAAAAACACATGACAGGGACTAAAATGTTGTATGCAGTTGTTTTGGTCCTCTCTACAAAGTATGTATGAGCATGCCTTCTACATGCAATTGTCCCGTATTTATGTGCAGCAAATAGAGAACTCCTATTCCTGTGCACAAATTAGTCTGAAAAATGAGTAAAGGCATTAGTTGCTCTAAACTGAATACATAACCCTTAAATTTATACAGCTGCCTTGTTTAATATATAAAATTGGCTTTTAATGTAGCTATTAGCTGAAGTCAATGGTATTTTGATGCATTCACGAAGTTAAATATCCATTTCCTTAAATTTCTGTATGTTTACCCAACAGTATAGCTATATCCTCAAGTTCTTTTAAAATCATGTATTCTTTATGTCTCTCTTTTTTACTGAATTACTTCAAATGCTGTGCATTGTGAAGTGCACAAACCAAGGAAGACTTCCCCCTCCCTCATATGCTGGAGGTGGTAGGAGCTAAGATTTTCAACTTTTGACTAGACGTGATACAGCCATCTTTTTTGCTGTGGTGGCCTCTGACCATTACTGGGAGAAAGGACAACTGTGGACTGAGTTCTTTGCACCGAAGTTTGCACCACAGCTAGCTGTCCACATGCCTGCAGAACAATTCCAGGCTCGGTTGACGTGCTTCTCTTTCTTCTATATTGTTTTGTACCAGCGTGTTCCAGGATGTATATTGCTTTGCTTTGTTATGTAGGACAAACGTTGCCTAACCTGGTACAACACTGGGTCAAGTTTGCTGTGCCACCTGGCTTTCAATTCCAGTGCTTGAATTAATGGTTCTTTAAATATTGACTGAGGGATTAGTGTGGGAAAGAATATTTAACTCTGTGGAGCAGCACATGATTATCGTATGGACCCTACCAGCTCAGTTCATCTGTGCATAGAATAAGCCTATATAATGCACCTAGCATTGACAAGATATGCTTTCAAAGGCAAACCCTAAATCGCTTCAGTACAATGAACTAAAAATAAATCTAGTCAATAAATTATAAACCACCTTAAGAAACTATCCTCCTGAAATGTGCAGATAAACCTAAAACATACAGATGAAGAATACTTGAATCTTGACACAAATTAGAGAAGTGGCAAACGTGTAATATTATAGAATCATAAAATAGAATCATAGAATAGTTTGGGTTGGAAGGGACCTTCAAAGGTCACCTAGTCCAACCCCCTGCTGTGAGCAGGGACATCTTCAACTAGATCAGATTGCTCAGAGCCCCATCCAACCTATATGGAATATTCCTATATTACCTATATGTAATATTCATTACATACCATTACAATGACGTACTTCTTCCCTGAAAAGTCTGCAAGCCAGGCATGCATCACAAGACACAAGAAAGAAAGAAACCCAGGAAATTAGCTTTGGTAATTCTTATAGATCTATGGTGCTACATTGTTGTGGAACAACCAATTCCTTAAATAGGTCCACGTTTCAGGAGCGCTCTGACGCACCATCATTGTCGGCTCCCTGAGAAAACTGGGGTCTCAGGAAAGCGGAGGCGGATGGCTGAGGCAGGCTGGATATCAGAGTAACTAAAAGAGCCTAGATTTAGTATATGGCTTATTCCTAACTGCCTTTCGTTTGACTGAAGAGTACATTTTTAATAGATGTGCAAGAACATAGTAATTTATCTTTGCAGGCCATCTGGACGAAAAGAGCTATGCTGTCATTTAAAATGTTCTTTAAAATCGATTATTACACCTGTAAGTTACATCAGTACAAGGGGATATTGTACTAGTACTGGTAATTATCTGGAGATTTGGTGGAGGAAGAGAAAGCAGCCCAATTGTTCCCTACCTTATATTGGTTTAAAACAGCAATAACCCATCAAAATGAAGGGTCTTGTAGTGGCATAAAAGTAGCGTAAATAATATGTAAGAACGTGCAGTCACTACCAGCAGCACAAAGGAAATCCATTTTGCTTAGGACTGTCATTCAAGGGCAGGAAAAATAGGCCAGAACGGAACATTGTAACCAAAATCCTTAAGGTAATCGCCCTGCGATGACAGACAGCGCCTCCAAACTGAGCTCAAGCGAAGAACGAGAACCAAACAGCCGGGCTCGGAGGTGCTGTAACACCCGGCAAGTCAGGACCCCCCTCTCCGGGGGCAGGT
>NW_009195631.1:0-5138 GCF_000690835.1 Fulmarus glacialis | reverse complement strand
TTGTAGATGGGCATCACATTGGCAAACCTACAGTCGTCTGGGGCCTCCCCAGTTAACCAGGACTGCTGGTAAATGGTGGAGAGTGGCTTTTTTTTTTTTTTTTTGCCTCTCCTCTCGCCTTCCTCGGGTGGATCCCATCCGGCCCCATAGACTTGTGAGCATCCAGGTGGCATAGCAGGTCGTTTCTGAAAATCCAGATCACTGACTAAAACTCTAATAAAGAACAAGCTTTCTAAAAACAAAATTTACTTTTTTTCCCTCTTTCTCCGCTCCCTTCAATGAAAGGGGGATTTTGCTGTTTGGGGACTCAGAGTTTCTCAGAGAAATGTAAAGGAAAAATCATGTACCTTCTGCTTCATCTAATTTTTTGGGGAAAGGTCTGTGAAGCTCCCCCTGCTCAGTGAATACCATCCACCTTCCACAGTGGGTTCCTGTGTTTGCTCCCATCCACCTTGCAAGGAGTCCTAGAGCTTCCTTTTCTTCCATTGATCACAGATCAGGAAAGGAATCCAGCTCTAGGTTCTTGAAACTTGTTTTTTCTGTGTTCCACTGAGGCTGGTTATGGAGAGAAAAGGAAGACAGAGCAGTGAAATGAAGGTTTGTGGTGAGCTTTGTCTCTGTCCTATGAATCTATGTTGATCTAAAACTGAATGGAGAACGAGCAATAATGGGGTTTCGTGCAGTTCACTGGCAGTAAGAGAACTTCACCCTGAGATGGGTGATCAAACTAAGTAGCTACATCTACACTTTTAAAATAAACAGTCAGAGCATAGGCTCAAACATTGTTTTATAATAGTCCTAGCTGATAAATTGTTAGCCCGTTCCCTAGTATGGGTTTTGCCTGAGTCAGCATGCACTCCCTGGACAATTCCCAGGCATGGGGAATTGCCATTGGCCACAGAACTTCCCTGTGTGCAATATGGATGTAACCACCCTGTTTTAGTGACCAAGAGAGTTTAGCTATGTGGATACAACATGCACTATGGTCATCTTGCCTAAGGACTAGAAAGTGTTCCCCAGACAATATTATTTTCTAGTATAGATGTAACCTTTATATCACACTTACACAATGCCCTGATCAGAGAGAATTTGGAAATATTTAATTTTTAATAACATGGCATAAGATTATAGCTTCCTACAATCTGAGAATACACATGCCTAGCATGTGTGCAAGCTCTCAAGGCTGAGGCTAGGATGGGACATTAAGAAGAGCCAGGCTTATAAACCACTGACAAAGATGGGCACAGCCTTGGCTGTCATCATAGAAAATACCATATTCAGCTACAAAACCAATTAGAAAATTCCTGCCCTCCTTTCCCGTGCCACATGTTCTGCCCTTATTCTTCAATTTTGTCGTGGTTTAACCTGGCAGGCAGCCAAATACCACACAGCTGCTCACTCACTCCCCCCCCGCAGTGGGACGGGGAGAGAATCGGAAGGGCATGAGCGAGAAAAACTCGTGAGTTGAGATAAAGACAGTTTAATAGAACAGAAAAGGGAAAATAATAATGATAATGATAAAATATACAAAATGAGTGATGCACAATGCAATTGCTCACCACCCGTGCTGACCGATAACCAGGTAGCGATCGGTACTTCCTGGATCACGCCTACCATTCATCTACTGATCATGATGTCACATGGTATGGAATATCCCATTGGCCAGCTGGGCTGGCTGTCCTGATTATGTTCCCTCCCATCTTGTGTACCTAGCTCAGTCAGTAGGCATGGGAGCTGTCCTTGGACTAGGAGGGCACTTAGCAACAACTGAAAACATCAGTGTGTTATCAACATTCTCCTCATACTAGATCCAAAACACAGCACTAGGAAGAAATTTACCCCTATCCCAGCCGAAACCAGGACAAATTTAGTGTCCCCTCCACTGTATAGAGCTGGCCGCTAATTGATGTTTAAACTGTTCCATTGAGCCAATCTGGGTCAAATGTGAAAGGATTTAGTCTAGGGGATTATTTTCAACAGAGTTCCTTCTTTGCAACTCAGTTTTGGACAGATAGTGCTCAGCCTTGACTTTCAGTTGTGTTAAACTTCCCTATGTTTTGAGTTAAATGAGGTATTCCTTCGCAATGCAGCATGACTACAGGTTACTGAGGAGTGTCACGGCAGAGTGACTGCATCTCAGTGGCAGATATGATTTGTGATGTCCTTGGGTATCTGAATGGTGAATATGAAATGTTAATAGGTGTTATCGATAAAGACAATGATGTGAATGTTCTTTTTTCTAAAGAAATGGTGAACTAAATTAAGACGTTAAATCAAAGATAAAACCGCTTGAAGATCAGCAGAGATTCAATTTTGTAATTAGTAGATGGATATTATTTCCATGATTATGGTCTATTTTCTTCTCTCTTTAAAGTTAGACTAAACTGACATGGAATTCAAGAAGTCCAAAGATATACACAGGGCACTTACACAAATTTTAAAAGTTCTGCATCTTTGAAAAATAATTCAATATATGATACATTTGCACTGCCCACTCTTACTGCATAACAAATATGGGACAGTTTACAGCTCTTTCTTGTGCAAATTACCCCAAATATATTACAGAGAAAGAACACGGGCTCGAGTCTTAACACAAACTGACAGAACAAGAAAGTGGCAATCATAAATGTTGAATCAAGTGTTACTCTTCTAGTCTTCAAAGGTAGCTAACAAATGATACATTAACCAGCCACCAGTGGAATATCCAATGTTGTTTTCAAGTGATGGAAAACCAACCAAACCCCATGCTGCACTATCTTTTAACACTTCCTAAACACACTGTCTGTAGCACTTTGTTATATACAAGGAAATTTTCCAGCCTGTGCTGGGCAAGAAATTTTTATGAGCAGCAGGAGAGGATCAGCTTGCTCCTAGAAAGACATCAGCACAACCTGGTGTGAACAGCAGGGGTCTAGAAATTCTTATTTACACAGCTCTGTCCATTCAACCCTTTTGAGTAAAAGGAGACTTGTTGTAAAAGCTTGTGTCACAGCCTCACCAAGCTCTCTGCTGTTCGTCAACTCATCCACAGAGCCAGAATAGAAGAATGCAAATATAATAATAATAATTATAAAACCTCTTAGAAATAAAACGTGGAGTGTCTGTGGTATGTAGACACAGATTACTGAAAAGGTCAATGTAGTTCACTACTTTCCTCCGGTGCATTGAACATATTCTGTATCCTAAGAACCGACACAGAAAACTACTGTAGCTTGCTGTTCCTTAAATAGATAGCATAGTCTGAGAAACACAAATTATTCTGGCATTAGAATAATTTGGTTTTGTGACCCATAAGTTACCCCTTGACAGTTTTGCCAGCACTACATTTCAGCACTATGTTTTTTTTCTCTGTACACAGATGTATAATACGTAATGATGTTATTACAATTTCTATGTTCTTTAAAAATGTATTATTAAAAGACATTATTAGTTAAATGGCTTGAACATAAGGCAATATGACATATCACTTTTTTCAGCTGAAATGTGGTCCTAGTGCAATTAGCACCTCTCACGCTATTCTTATATATCATTCTAGTATTCTTCCAATCAAGAAATTCTAAAAAAAACCCAACCAGATCTTAAAATATATTTTTGGGTAAGCCACTTTACTCATCAGCTCTATCCTCCCTACTTCACATAAGGAAGTTTAGGTAAATAATTGCCTCATAAAATGTTGTGTGTGTAGGATAGTATTTTGGAAGAGACTTTTATATAACAGTAAGTAAATGCAAACTTATCTGCTGGCATTCACCAGATAGACACTCTGGCAGAAAATCAGCTCTTATGACACAATGTTTGTGATGACACAGAACTCAAATGTGTGGCAGTAACAGACAACACTACACTAAGTTCAACATTTACTCTGTTGAAGAAAGAGAACATAAGCTATGAATAATATATCATGGGTTTTTTTATTCTCTAGTTTTATAAGTATCTTTTAAGGAATTTTTTTTTTTTTTCTTTCTCTTGTATGAGTTGTTGCTTCACTTACACTTCCTGCTTGAACTGGTGGGCATCATAAAGTTAGCCCCGGACAAGCCACATGCACCTTTCAACTGGTCAAGAGTGCTGCCTCACACAATGCACTCAGCTGTATGGGAGGAATAACATTAATCTGGCTTGCTTGCTTGTTTCAGGTATGCCTCTGATGGGCAAGAGTTTCTCTTTTCAAGGAACATTCACTAGTACTGTCCTGCAAGAGAAAATTCTTGCCAACTGCACTGAATGTGCGTGTCTAAAAAAACCAGAAGAGATTGTCTAGTTTTACACTCCACTGCCAAATGCCTGGCCTGATGTTAACATATAGGAGATGTGAATACCCAGTGATCTCAGAGTCCATATAGCAAATTGTAAACCCCATTGGCAGAAAAACGAAAATGCTCATCAGACTGCTGGCTTCACTGTTGGCTCCAAGTGCTTGTTTAAGAGAGGGCAAGCAGGACTAGAAAACCAATGAGGTCTGCAGATGTATTATTAATATCAGATTTTCAGAACAAAATGAAGGTGGTGCTTCCTTGTCATAGCCTTTCCAATGATGTTTTGAAAAACTGATACTCTAAGTTTTCTCAGTGTGACCTGAAAGACATTAAGGACATGTTAATTTTCATATATCATGCTTTTGATACATATTTTCCTCAATACTTGATATAGTATTGCAAAGTTCAGTGTGAAACATAGTAAGGCAAAAGGTGTAAATCTTCCAAGAACCAAAGGCAAATCATCCTCCTAATGGCAGGCAGTTTACTGTCTGTCTCCACCCTGAGGTGTGAAACTTCTTATTTCTTATTATAGATCCCATTCAATGTAGTATCAGATGACTCACAATCAAACCTGTTGAAACAGAGTCATATAGTATTACTGTGATACCTATGTTCAGCTTCAGGGTTGAAGAGGGTATTACTCTAGCAGAAATAACGTGATAATATGACAAGAATATTCAAGGAAAAGAAGTAATTGCTAAACACTATGGAAAAAAATCTTTTTGTAACAGATCTGTGTATAAAATTAAATAAATCATTAAAACAGATATATAGATATTGTCCAAAGTGCCTTCCTAACCTGGGGCCCTTCTATTTAAGAGGTTGAGGCTGGCAGGGACCTCTGGAGACTTGTTGTTGTGATTTAACCCAGCAGGCAGC
>NW_009195630.1:55874-60921 GCF_000690835.1 Fulmarus glacialis | reverse complement strand
CCCCCTTTTTCCTCTTCCCCCAAACCGCCTCGGAGGCCGGGGCTCTGCCCCCCGACACTCGCTCTATTCCCCCAGTGCCACACGCTTCACGGATTTCCAAGCGGGAGCAAAACAAGCCCATTTCCACTAATTATAATTATACCGTCGCCCTCGGCGAGCCTGGCTGGACTCGTACATGATTGCATTCCGTAGACGGACGCAAATCAGTCCTTCAAAAGTGCGGTTAATTTTAGAATAATTTGAAACACTACAGTTTTGCCAGGGAAAAAGATGCTGAAATACCCTCTATTGGCTAAACAATAGAATAAACGGGGTTTGAGGATTTAGGAGTTGGAAGACCCGAATCCAACAATTATGTAATACACATTAAAATATTAATTCACAGCATAGCAGCGGTGAAGCTGTGAAACGCAGGAGCAGGTCCAGGGTTTCCCCAGAACGCAGGCAGCCTTCCCCGCGCACCTGGAGCAGGCTGCGCACACACGCTCCCCTCTCCGTTAAAAGACAGCCCTCAGGCGACACCAAGCCATATTAGCTTGGTCTTCAGATACAAATCCTATGAAGGACTCTCACCTGTATTTCAGTGAAAGCGTAAGGAAAACCCTAGGTAATTACTTGCTAAAGAACGCTCGTTTTTTTGGTCGTTTCCTACGCTGTGCACATCAACAAATCTGTTCAATTCACCCTTACGGTTCGACTCAAGGGCACTGAAGTTCCTGACATACGGTTGGGCTCTCAGACAGATACCTGCAACCAGCACAGCAGCGAGGCAGCTTTTTTTTTTTTTTGTTAGTTTCTATACAGACAACTCAAATAAGAGACTCCAGCTTCTGCAATTTTTCCGTGGTTTTTTTTCTTCCCCTCCCGCAAAGTTTTCTGCTCAAGTTCAGAGCAGAGCATACCCAGAACATGACCTAAAGCTGCAACGTTCCCCTATAATTTTCCCCAGGTGCAGTGGGAACGGGAGACGCCCAGCAGCCCCCCAGACCGATGCACTCAAACAAAAGCAAACACGTAGTCAGTTCCTGTTGCCCGAGGGGAAACCATCTTTTCCTTTATCACCCAAAGCAGTACAAAAAAAGTAGAAAAAAGAACACACATCTAAAGGAGCGGAATTACTTTCTGTAAAACCTGCCGGCTTCCTCATTAGTACTTTAAAAAAAAAATTCTCATATGTATTATTACTTTGTAATAGCTAAGTGTGCCAGGTGTTAGAACACTCAGATAAGGCAAAATCACTACCCCCATAGCACACAAGATCCTGCTTCTATACAGTTTTACGTATCTCCCATCCAACACTGAGTCCTCATAGTCTTTTCGTCTCCCAGTGAAAATGGTTCTGCCCATCAAATCTTGGCATTTATGCCATTATCCATTAAACTGCAGTGCTGTATATTTTATGAGAACAAAATGGTCTTGAGTTGACTTCATACCTCAGATATGAACAGAGCTGTACATATCCCGGGAGACTATTACTGTCTTCCTTTGCTAGCACATCACATGCAAAGGGGAAGGAAAAAAAAAACACCATAGGCTGCATATACACATTAAATAATCACAGGAAGCAAATTAATACCCAAATCATCAGAGTAAGAAAGAATTTGAACATTATCACTGTGGGGATTTAGAAGTACTTTATATACATGCATGCATAATGCCCTGTAATATTCACAGCTATCTCTGCACCTTCTCCAGTCCGTGAGTGCACTCGATGCAGAGGGGGGACGACAGCTACTCTTCCTCCAGTATCGCAGTGGGCACTGGCAGGAAATCCTCAGGGACCAGCCTCTCCCCCAAAGGCAAGTGCATCCTGACAGCATAACTAGATTTATCCTTTGAACAAAATGTGCTTTGGAGTAAGCAGTCAATGAGTTGAATAATAACTAGAAATAACTATTTTCCTCTCTTTTAGAGTACTACTATTGCCGATTCCTTCTCTTTTGATAATGATTGGCAGATACTCTCTCATGGTAAAAAACCACTGACTTAACTGCTAATCTCTTTGCCTCAGTCAGGACCCATGTAGTAACCTCAACAATCTTTTGCTAGTGATAGAAAACTTGGAATATCAGGTGTTTATTCTGCACAAAAGGTTTGGCGTTTTTCCTAATTTTATATAGAGATACCACAGTCAAATTTTGACATTTGAACGGTGACCATCTTTCGTCTAGCAGTCTGCCTTTCTCAAAGCAAGAGACAAAAATTGTACATGGATATGGCTCTGGCTCTCACTTATTTAGTGTTTTTCTCTATACTGGTACCACTTTCGATTCTCTACAAATAAAGAATCCTCCTCTCTACCTCAAATTCAGTTTGATAGTCTCTGGGTAGTTGCAAGACTACCCTAGTTGGGTCTCTGCTCTTCCCCAAAATGCCTAATCACACCCTGGGCTCTCTGTAGTCGATGGAGTCAGGCTCCACCAGAGGCGAAGGGCACCTACTGTTAGGCTCTTGCTCTAAATTACTGTCTAGAAAGGGCTTTCTCTCTCTCCCTTGACTTTGAGAACTCCCCTGTCAAAGTTTAGTGTCGTGAATACACCATACTCTCAATTGTAAGAAATTATGTAAGGCTTTGCAAAAGCAGCGGGGAACTGCCCAACCTGGGAAGACTGAGCAGTGCTGCAGGTCACACAGCTTCACTCTGCACCTTCTTGGAAAATACCACGGTGGAGGAGCAAGACCCCAACTCCTCAGATGCTTTTGAGAGCCCGCCAGCGAGTAGCAGAGGTGATGCATTCATTTACATCTCTACTGACATTTGCAATAATATTTATTGCAGTAACTTAATATACTCTGAGAATACTTACTTAATAGTATAAAGTAAATGCTCATCACAAATTAAGTTACATTGAGGAATACTATAGTTTATAAAGCAAGGTTCCCCAACTCCTCAGATGCTTTTGAGAGCCCGCCAGCGAGTAGCAGAGGTGATGCATTCATTTACATCTCTACTGACATTTGCAATAATATTTATTGCAGTAACTTAATATACTCTGAGAATACTTACTTAATAGTATAAAGTAAATGCTCATCACAAATTAAGTTACATTGAGGAATACTATAGTTTATAAAGCAAGGTTAAGAGAAAAATCAAAAGTTGCTTCTTTCCCTTATATATATTCAACTTCAAAGGTTGGTTTTATTTTGTTTAAGCTGAAGATGATTTTTCAAGTTTTTAAAACCACAAACAGCATACAATTCATGACATTTAGAAAAATGTCTACACCAAAATTACATAGTTTCCAGTGGACACAAGTCCAATCTTATTTCCCGTCAGTACTGCCAGCTCTTAATTAATAAAAATTCACACCATCCAATTCTTTTCCTGTTGGCAACATTTCTAGCACCTTTACCAGTTTGTCATGTGGCATGCTGTAATTAAGACCGTCTATTACTTCTAATGAAAGACTAGAATGAATTACAGAAATCACCCGCAGAGCTATATAATCCCCAGAAGAACGGAGATTACAGTGCAATAGACCAAAGAAACAACATTTTTGTTTTTTTGGTTGGAGAAACATTTTTGAGTGGAGGGACCACAGGATGGTCTGGCTATAGTAGTGGCCAGTCAGCATTTTGGAAGTACACTGGTGCTTAAACCATGGAATGCAAAAACCGTAATTGGCATTTCACATACACATATGTGCATTAGGAGCATAATGTGTGCAGGAGGAACTGTGGAGCAATATGGTTTGGTATCTCCATTAATATTGGTAAATGCATCATTCAAGACGGTGCCAGAAGGGATTCTGTGTACTCTGCACATTTAGCAGACGTTTAGCAGACTGACTCCTTTAGAAACATTTCAGAGGGATTTTTGCGTGTTGTCTAATAGGATTGCGGTTTTTTCCACCCAGGAAAACAAACGCTGTAATCAAATGGAGCCAAATCCTTGGCTGCGCAAGATTTACCCTGGAGACAGCGAAGACGACCCGGGAAGGACAGTCACGCTTAGTTATTTTTCCCTTTCTCAAATTTGGACCCACTTAGGTTTTAAACACTTCCCTTCTGCTTGGTAATCTAGTTTGGGCAGCTGCAGCAGCCAGCGCTTTGTCTTCTATATTCAACCTCTTCATCTGACCACATACTTAATTTAATTTGCCAAATGCTCCCATTCAGGCAAGAATCTGGCCCCACAGAGAGGTACTTCTACCATCTGCTTTAGACATTTAACTACAGCTTAGCTTAGCACACCTACATTTAAAAGCCTAAGTTCCCCATTCAGTCAATGAGAAAAGCAGATGCTAGAGTCCAACTTGTATAAAGTCTTAGAAGAGGAAAAAAAAATCCCATACGATAGCAAGTGTTAAACATGTTCCAAAGTAATTCAGGGCAGGCCTTTCTTCTACAAAAGGGCACCACTATTATTGTCAGATCTTTTTCTTTTTGAATGTATTAGGAAATGAAACAAGTGACCCACTGGGATCTTGGAAATCCCACGTTCTCATGGTTCAACTTGGGCTAGGCAATGACCTTAAGGCTGTCGCTAATTTGAGATTCATTAGAGTGCATCCTAGGTGCTGAACGGGAGCCATTTTATGGGTAAATCCCATAACTGTGGGCAGGGCGAGACATAGTTTTAGGACACTGACCAATTAAGAAGTGATATTTGGATAACAGGCAAAGTCCAAGGGCACAGCGTACGATGCACCTTATCACACAGGTGTAACCACGTGTTTGTGTAGAATATACAATTAGTATTGATGCAACAGAACAGACTTGAAGAAATGAATTTAAGTGCACCAGTTTGTGACCAACAGCTGCTACACGCCGAGTATGAAGGAAAAACAAGTGCAACTTGGGTCCCTGGAAGCAGTTTAGATGGAGGAATTTCTACTCAATTTACTGACAATGCCTGAAGCAGGCTTAGAGAGGTCGACTCCAGCATGTTTGCCTCAACATAGTTACAGAAAGAAATTTAAGCTTATGATCTTGTGTAGTATGAGTCAAACACAATCCTGTACATTGCAGTGTGCACTGATCAGTAGCTTACGGATCAATGATGCATTTTTGCAGTGTTGATGAACTTAAGGTTTGGGATGAAGTA